>NC_137808.1:1220000-1460000 GCF_963383645.1 Muscardinus avellanarius
AACAAACACACAAATGAGATGATTGCAGCAAGAGTTAAAAAGCCAGCCCAGCCGGGCGTGGTGGCGCACACTTTAATTCTGATACAGGGTCTCTCTAAGTTGCTGAGGGTCGCGTTAAATTGCAGGGCCCAGGACCAGCTGAAGATGTGAGGCCTGTTCAAAACCTGAGTTTTAAGACAGTGTTAGTAGAGCGTCAAACCGGTCGCCCTTCTGAGTACTGAGCGCTAGGTCGCTGCCCAGGTCGCAGGCCCAGGAAGATGGCCGTGTGTCATTTTTTGAGGGGTCTTGCATAAGAAGAGGGACTCACCCTTCCTTAGGCCCCTGACCCTCCTGGTCTGGGTGTTTGGGGATGGAGTCGCCATGGAAGGAAGTGTTTCCCTGGACTCAGTGGGACTGCAGAGGGATTGGAAGAATACTAAGTAAAAGCCAGGTGGTGGTGCACACCTGTGATCCCAGTCCTCGAGAGGCTGAGACAGGAGGATCACAGGCTGGAGGCCAGCCTCAACGATTTAGCAAGGCTCTCAGCAACTTAAGGAGACCCTGTGTTAAAAGAAAACAACAAAACAGAGATAGGAGTGTAGCTCTGAGGTACAATGCTCTGAGTTCAGTCCCTATTCCAGAGAGAGAGAGAGAGATTGATTTATTAATTCTATCTAAATTGGGTAACTTTTTTGGGGGGTACTGGATTGAACCCAGGGCCATTCTACCCAGGCCATTCTAAAAATAGGGCCCTATTTTTATTCTTTATTTTATTTTATTTTAGTGGTTCTGGGGTTTCTAGAAGTTACACTCCCAGACCCTTTTTTTAATTTTATTTTTTGAAACAGGGTCTCTTAAGCCTACGCAGCTGGCTTCGAACCAGCGCGATCCTCCTGTTTCCAAGGGTTTACAAGCGCGCGCCACCACGCCCGCCCGGCGCTATTCTTTATTTTTTTGAAAGAGGTTCTCACTAAGTAGCTGGGGCTGACCTGCAGCTGTCCTGTCTCAGCCTCCCGAGCACTGGGGTAACGTTACAAGTGTGTGCCACTATGCCTGACTTGCATTTTTTAAAATACATTTATTTAGTGGTAGGAGGAATTGAACCCAGGGCTTTGACATGCTAGGCCAGCGCGGTACCTCTGAGCTACAACTTCAGCCCTGGTGATAAACTTTTCTTATTTTTATTTTTTGTGGTACTGAGAATTGAATCCAGGGGCATTCTAACTCTGAGCTACATGCCCAGCCCGATTATATTTTTATTTTAAACCAGGGTCTCACTAAGTTGCCGAGGGCCTTGCTAAGTTGCTGAGGCCGGCCTCAAACCTGTGATCCTCCTGTCTCAGCCTCCCAAGTACTGGGATTATAGACATGCATCTCCACACTTGGGTGATATACTTTGAAACTTTTTTTGGTGCTAGAGATGGAATCTAGAGCCTTGTGCGTGCTCCACGGTGTTATACCACTGAGACACACACCAGCCCTATCTGTAAACTTCTAAGAGCCGTGGTCGGGGTTGTACAGGGTTTCAAGCCCCACTCACGCACCAGGAACAAATCGCATGGTCCTTTGGAGTCTACCTCTTGATTAAATAATAATACCCAGGAACCGGGCGCGGCGGCGCACACGGGTAATCCCAGTATTTGGGAGGTTGAGACGGGAGGATCCAGGTTCGTGGCCAGCCTCAGCTACTTAGTGAGGCCCCGTTTCAAAATAAAAAATAGGGCAGGAGGTGTAGCTCGGAGGTTGAATGCCCCTGAATACCATCCCCAGACCCGCAAAAAAACCCCCCAAACAAACAACAACAGCAGCAAAACAAAACTCCTCCAACTCTTTGGAATAAACGAGGTCCAGGTCCAAAGAAGTATTTTATAAACTAAGAGATACAAAATATTTAGTGGTTGTGGTTATTGAAATAAACAGAAACTGTTGTCTCTGTTTGAGAAAGGCCAGGGGAGAGAATAAGAACAGAGCTGCAGTTGGGAGTCAGGGGGATCGCAAGTTCAAAACCACCCTCGGCAACTTAGCGAGGCCCTTTGCCACTGACTGAGATCCTGTTTTGAAATAAAAATAAAATAGGGCTGAGGGTTTAGCTTGGAGGTAGAACGCCCCTGGGTTTAATCCCAGCACCAAAAATCAAGACGGAAAGGGCCCCAGTGTGGAAAACAGGCCGCCGCGGGGACAGGCGCCGTCTCTGGCCTCACTGGGGGCGGTGCTGGCCTCAAAACGCCAGCCCTCCTGTCCTCTCCAGCCCTGAGAGCTGGTGTTAGGAGAATGGCGGATTCAGAGGTGACAGAGAGCTCCATGAGTTGGGCCTTCTCCAGGCAAGCTCGCCCTGTCACCCGCATCCCTTTCCGCCCGGAGACTGTCACTGAGGCGGAATTAAAGGGACAATGGCCTTTTCTTGTCATGAGTGAAAAAGAACCTGGTGGGTTCCCTGTTCTGTATCTTTTAGGGGTAAGACAAAAATGTTATCGACCTATCCATCCATCCATCTCTCTCTCTCTCTCTTTTATTTTTTTGCGGGTCTGGGGATGGAAGCCAGGGGCATTTGACCTCCGAGCTCCACCCCCGCCCTATTTTTGATTCTTTATTTTGAAACCGGGTCTCACTGAGTTGCAGACGGCCTCACCAAGTAGCCGAGGCTGGCCGCGAACCGCGATCCTCTGGTCTCAGCCTCCCGAATGCTGGGATGACGAGCGTGCGCCGTCATGCCTGGCCCAGCTGTTTTTATTTATTTAATCTAATTAGTTAATTAATTATTTGGCACTAAGGATTGAATCTAGGGGCATTATACCTCTGAGCTACACTCCACTCCCTTTTAGTTTTAGTTTTTCATCCTGGGTGGTGTGTGTTAGTGTGTGTGTGTGTGTGTGTGTGTGTGTGTTTTGTTTTGTTTTGCTTTTCGGTACTGGAGATTGAACCTAGGGCTACCTCTGAGCTACACTCCTAACTATGCCTTATTATTTATTTATTTTTTGCAGTACTGGGGATGGAACCCAGAGGCATTCTACCTCTGAGCTACAGCCCCAGCCCTAGATTTTTTTTTTTTAATTCTTTATTTGGAAACAGGGTCACTGAGTTGCAAAGAGCCTCACTAAGTAGCTGAGGCTGTCCGCGAACGGTGGTCCTCCTGTCTTAACCTCCTGAATGCTGGGATTACAGGCGTGCGCCACCACGCCTGGCTTTATTTATTTATTATTTATTTATTTAGTGGTACTGGGGATGGAACCCAGGGGCCCTCTACCTACAGGCTACACTCTCTCTTTTTTTGTTTTTGTTTTTTTTTAAATTTGGAATCCAGCTCTCACTAAGTTACTGAGGGTCTTGCTAGATTGTGGAGATGGGCTTCAAACCTGCGAGCCTCCTATCTTAGCCTCCCAAGTGCTGGGATTACAAGGGTAAATCACCACGCCTGGCTCACGTGTAGACCATTTCATTTTCCTCAAGTGGGTTACACATCATTTTCCCATGCAGTAAAATTCACCAGATACTCCTTTAGCATGGAGGAACATATAGTCCATCAAAAAAACATCAGCCAGATGTGGTGGCTTGAGGATGTTTCTAAATCCACTTCTGTTCTGAGATTTATTTCTTCCTCTCCTAGTTTTGCCACTTATTGGTCCTGGCATCTTTATTTTATTTTATTTTATTTATTTATTTATTTATTATTTTATTTTTTTAATTTATTTTTATTGGTGCATTGTAATCATACATCACATTGGAATACAAGACATGAGAGGATATACAAGCACACATCATCCAATTAGCCCTCATCCAGCCCCCATCCCATTCCCTCCCCCTCCCTCGATCCCATGCTTGTTTGGTGATTAACTTTGATACATTTGTTTATGTACCTCCTGCTTTTTAAAGAGGCTCCATCCTCCCCTATTCCATACCCTCTGATTGGTCACCTTAGTTGCTTCACTATAGGCCCCTTTCTATAGCTCGACCTTTTCCTGTTGCCCCTTTCCTCCTAGCTATTGCTGATTAGGGGAAGCATCTGGTTTTAATTTTCTGTGATATTTCTCTGTGCATGCCGCGTTGAAAATACCGATTCCACTCTTGACGGCCCCAGTAGTGGCCTGGCTACCCAGTGGACTGATCCAGACCTCGCTGGCTCAAGCAGCGGCCTTGCCTCATGGGAGGCCCCGGTTCTGGCCTCGCTGGCCCCGACACTGGCCTAACCCCTCAGCTGGCTCCGATCCAGACCTCAGAGGCCCCAGCACTGGCCTTCCTCACGGCAGGCTCCGATGTTAGCCAATGGCTCCGGCATCGGCCTAACCCCTCGGCAGGCTCCTATTCAGGCCTCGGAGGCCTCAGTAGTGGCCTTGCCTCACGGAAGGCTCCGATGCCGACCAGTGGCCCCGGCACTGGCCTAACCTCTCAGCAGGCTCTGATCCCGGCCTTGCTGGCCCCAGCACCGGCCTAACCCCTCAGCAGGCTCTGATCCCAGCCTCGGAGGCCCCAGCACCGGTCTTGCCTCGCGGCAGGCTCCGATCCTGGCCTCGCTGGCCCCAGCACTAGCCTAACCCCTCGGCAGGCTCCGATCCCGGCCTCAGAGGCCTCAATAGCGGCCTTGCCTCACGGAAGGCTCTGATGCCGGCTAGTGGCCCCAGCACCGGCCGAACCCCTCAGCAGGCTCTGATCCCGGCCTTGGAGGCCTCAGCACCAGCCTTGCCTCACACCAGGCTCCAATCCCGGCCTCGCTGGCCGGTCCTGGCATCTTTAGGCACATTACTTAGCCTCTTGTGCACATGAATTTTTTCTGTACAGGAGGGGTGAGTTTGACATTTTTCTCAGTGTTTTGGCAGGAATAAATGAGATTTTAAGCCAGGCGTGGTGGCGCGGGCTTGTAATCCCAGCATTCGGTAGGCTGAGACAGGAGGATCGCGGGTCGCAGACAGCCTCAGCTACTTAGTGAGACCCTTTGCAACTCAGTGAGACCCTGTTTCAAAATAAAGAATAAAAAATAGGGCTGGGGGTGTAACTGGGATGTCGAATGCCCCCAGGTTTCCATCCCCAGACCTGCAAAATAAATAAATAAGTAAACGAGATTTTACAGGAAAAGCTCTTGGGACGGTACTTGGCATGTCGTAAGCGCTTAGAAGTGGTTCTGAGCATTAGGACTGCGTTCTGAGTTCCTTCTCCTCTCTCCTGTTGGGTTGTAGGACAGTGAATCTTGTAAGTGAGGCAGGTTTTGGACACTGGTTCTTCTACCAGTTTACTCAGTGATTCAGGTTAACTAAGCTCTTCCTCCTGCATCTTAATTTTCTCAGAGTAAGATGATGAGGTGACCTTGGCACCGCTTGTGATCCCCGTACTTGAGAGGCTGAGATAGGAGGATCCCAGTCTCAACAACTCAGGGAGGCCCTTGCTGCCGGAGCCAGCTGGCAAGAGCGCGGGTTCTGAAGTGAGGCGTGAGGATGGAGAATTTTAAATTCTAACGCGGGGGAGCCGCCAGCCCACTATCTCTACTGGTCGACCCCTGTTCGTGGGTCAATATTTCCTACGGGTCGACGACTACGCCCGGGTCAGTATTCTCTATCGCGCCGACGCTCCTGGCCGACACAACTTCTGGGTCAATCTCGTCTTTATTGAGCCGACGCTGACTTGTTTTTCCAGAGGTATTTATACACAGCTACAGGTCAGTCAACAATTCCGGTGGTGCTACCACCACCGGAATACAATACAGACCAACACAAAACACACATTACAGATAGGCCTATCAGTACCCTCGTGTCAGCACCACCTGGTCCTCTCTCCCACCTCTATGAACTTTCCATAACCCCAAACCTTGTTGACTCCGGGCGAAGGACAGTCAGCCGAGTCAGAGACACCAGTCCAGGGGAAGGCCTTAATGGCTCCCAACACCTTGCAACTTAGGGAGACCCTGTTTCAAAATGAAAAGTAAGCTGAGTGTGGAGGCACACGCCTATGATCCCGGTACTTGGGAGACTGAGACAGGAGGATCCTAGGTTCAAGGCCAGCCTCAGCTACTTAGCAAGGCCCTCAGCAATTTACTGAGACCCCAGTTTTCAAATAAAAAGTAAAATAGACTGGGGGTGTAGCTTGGAGGCACTGTGCCACTGGGTTTATTTCCCAGCACTACAATAAATAAATAAATAATAAAGAAAGAAAGAAACTAACATACCCGGGTGCGGTAGTGCACGCTTGTAATCCCTGTACTTGGGGGGCTGAGACAGGAGGATGGCAGATTCACAGCCAGCCGCAGCAACTTAGTGAGGCGCTTTCAAAATTAAATAAATAAAGAAACAAATAAGTAAATAGTAAATAAAACAGGGCTGGAGATGGAGCTTATAGGTAGCATGACCCTGGATTCAATCCCCAGTGTCACAAGTAAAGAAAAAGAGAGAAAGACAGACAGACAGACAGACAGACAGACAGACAGACAGACACGGGTGTGCGTTAGGTGAGGAGTCGCACACAAACGCGTTGGCCTTCCAGCTCCTCACTGATTTCCTGCTGGTCCCAGGGATGCCCTCAGACCCGTCTGAATGTAGCCTTCCGGGCAGCCATTGCAAGTTGATAATTATTACTATTTTGTGGTGCCGGGGATTGAACCCTGGGGTATTCTGCCTCTGAGTTCTACACCCTGAACCCTATTTTATATTTTTTAATTGTGAAACAGGGTCTCACTAACTTGCTGAGAGGCTTGCTAAGTTGCTGAGGCTGTGCTCGAACCTGCAATCCTCCTGTCTCAGCTCCCCAAGTGCTGGGATCGCAGGTATGTTCTACCCAGCTGTAAACTGGTTATTAGGTGGCATTGGAGTTGCGATCTGTTTTGTCCTAGAATTAAATGACAAGTAGGAATTTTTTCAGTTTTGGTAATCCACAATCTTAAAGGGTGTGAGGAGAGCCCAATTTTCCGTCTCTATAGTTAGTTCACCCCTTTTCCACACAACTCCATTAAGCATGACAATATATTAAAAAACATTTGGGCCGGGCGTGGTGGCGCTCGCTTGTCATCCCCGCGCTTGGGAGGCGGAGACAGGAGGATCGCGCAGGTTCGAAGCCAGCCGCGCTGGCTTAGGAGACCCTGTTTCCAAATAAAAATATAAAATAGGTCTGGGAATGTAGCCCGGAGGTAGAAGGGCTTCCAGGAACCCCAGGACCACCAAAAACAAAACAAAATAAGTCAAAACAAAAAAAAACAACATTTGGCTGAACCATTTCTTTTCAACCCCCCCCGCCTTTTGTTTTGTTTCTGTACTGGGGATTGAACCTAGGGGTGTTTGCCCCAAATTGCTGAGGGCCTCACTAAGTTGCTGAGGCTGTCCTGGAACCTGCAATCCTCCTTGCCTCAGCCTCCCAAGGCTGTCCTCTATCCTGCGATCCTCCTGTCTCAGCCTCCCAAGGCTGTCCTGTACCCTGTGATCCTCCTATCTCAGCCTCCCAATTACTAGGATTATAGGAGTGGGCCACTGTGCTTGGCTGGTCCCAACCCTCTTAATATCCCCACACCAGGGACCAGGCTTTTCCTGTGTGAACTGTCAGGGACAACCAGGCCGTATCCGAAACCATAGCAAACCGGGGACCATCGGGCCCTAACCAGAGACAGAAGAAAGATAAGATTGACTGGAACTAAGGTTTCTAGGAAGAAAGCCTGTGAGGAGGGAATTAGGGCAGGTCCTTCTTGACTGTGATGATATGGTCCCCGATAAGGAGCAGAAATCTGGACAGTTGTCATCTCTCCAGCAAAAGCTACCAAAAAGAAGAAGAAAAAAGGAACACGGAAGAAACCTCCTAACAGCCACGTTGATTCTTCTGGTTTCTTCCTTTTGCCATTCTTTAGCAAACCCAATGGCCTGTGCAGAAACACTGTCCATGCCGGGCACCATGGCGCAGGCCTGTAATCCCAGCACTTGGGAAGCTGAGACAGGAGGATGTCAGGTTTGAGGCCAGCCTCAGCAACATAGCAAGACTCTTAGCAATGTAGAGAGCCCCTGTTTCCAAATTAAAAAAAAAAAAAATTAAAAGAGCTGGGGCTGGAGCTTGGAGGTAGAATGGTCCAGTACTCCAGTCAACCCCCAGTTCAAGAAAGAGAAGCCGGGCGCGGTGGGCACGCTGGTCATCCCAGCATTCGGGAGGCTGAGACCGGAGGATCGCGGTTCGCGGCCAGCCTCGGCTACTTAGTGAGGCCCTCTGCGACTCAGTGAGACCCGGTTTCAAAATATAGAATAAAAAAAGGGCAAAGGGTATAGCTCGAAGGTCAAATGCCCCTGGGTTCTGTCTCCAGACCTGGAGAGAGAGATAGCGATAGCGATAGCGATAGCGATCGATAGCGATAGAGAGAGAGAGAGAGAGAGAGAGGGAGAGAGAGAGAGGGAGGCAGGCAGAGACAGAGAGAGAACCACCACCCCTTCCAAGGTTCCTGGAAGCCTGTTTCCTTGGGTTGTGTAGAGGATTCCCAGCCGGTTCTCAGCCGGCTCTTCATCTCTTCCTATTTGCATTGATCAGCGGCACTGGTCATTCACGAAGCCTTGCCCTTGGTGGGCTCGGTTATTCAGATTGCTTTTGAAAAGCAATCGGGGCAGGAATGAAGTGATCGGGCCTCCCAGGGAGGACAGAGGCCACAGAAGGAGCTTTGCTGTGATTGGCTGTGTCGGGCTTAGAGCCCCCCCCCAGGGGGGGGAGAATGGAAAGTTGCACAGACCTCCCAGGCCCCTGTGGTCCCGTCCATGTCCATTCTGTTCTTAGTAGCATGTCAGTGAAGATGGTAGAGGAGCCGGGGTGGCAGCTGACTGAGATCCGGCTCTTACCCTTTCTCAGACTCAGTTTTCTGATCTAGAAAATCAAAAGGCAGATTGGGCCAGGCGTGGTGGCACACACCTGTAATCCCAGTACTTGGGAGGCAGAGATAGGAGGATCACAGGTTCGAGGCTAGCCTCAGCAACGGCACAAGACCCTCAGCAACTTACTGAGATCTTGTTTCAAAAGAAAACATAAAATAGGGTTGGGTTTGTATTTTAGAGAGAGAAAGCCCCTAGATTCAATCCCCAGTAGAGGAGGAGGAGGAGGAGGAGGAGGAGGAGGAGGAGGAGGAGGAAGAGGAGGAGGAGGAGGAGGAGGAGGAAAGAAAGAAAGAAAGAAAGAAAGAAAGAAAGAAAGAAGGAAAGAGGAAAATTGTGTAGAATTTGTCTAGGATACATGAGGTTCAGGTTCCAGTCCAACCAACCAAACTAGTGAAAGGTTGAAAATCGAGTCAGGTAGTTTAGGGGAGGTAAAATCACCAACCGGGTTATCGGAGGCCGCTGCTTTCTTCGGCCGGCACCCTCCGGGGAGTCGGCCGCCGTGGGGAGGGACCGACGGCCGCGTCCGGAGCGCGGCGCACAGCCCTTTTATAGGCGCCGGGTCTCTCGCGGCACCGGAGTCCTTCACGTCAGGGATGCCCCGCGGCACCTGGGCTCTCGGTATCTCCGCTTCTGGCTCCCAGTGTTCCGCCTCCTGTTCCCGCTGTGAGATCACGTGGGGAGGGGAGGGACCCGACTTATTAACTAGGAAAGCCAATCAGTATTTCTGCACCTCTCTCCTACTTCGACTATCCAGTGTTATGAATCTTGGCCGTGGATTTCCCAACTATTTGCTTCTGGTTTTAGCCGGGTTCTTTAAAAAGCGGCGCTATTTCTGGGCGTGGTATCAGACACCTGTAATCCCAGTACTTGGGAGGCTGAGACAGGAGGATGGCAGGCATGAGGCCAGCCTCAGCAACATAGCGGGACCCTCAGCAGCCTAACGAGACACGGTTTTAAAATGGTAAGTTCTGGGGGTGTAGCTCAGAGGTAGAATGCCCCTAGCTTCAATCCGCAGCCCCACACACGTACACACACACACACACACACACAGAAGAAAAGTAATAGAAAAAGCTGTGTTATTGAAGTATAATGCACACATAGAAAAGTGAACGTTTGTCAGTGTGGGGCCTGATTTACCCCTTTCTTCCTTCTTCTTGTTTTTTTTGCGGGTCTGGGGGTGGAACCCAGGGGCATTCAATCTCTGAGCCACACCCCCTGCCCTATTTTTTACTCTTTATTTTGAAACCGGGTCTCACTGAGTTGCCGAGGGCCTCACTAAGTAGCTGAGGCTGTCCGCGAACCGCGATCCTCCGGTCTCAGCCTCCCGGATGCCGGGATGACAAGCGTGCCCACCGCGCCCGGCTCCCTTACTCCTTCCAATTCACAAAGGACATAGGACGCCTGGGACCCCATTCCCAAATCCGTGGCTTGTGTAGGCTTTTGGCAGCAGCCGGTTCCGAGTGAACTTGGGGGATTTTCTGAGGACCCTCTCTTTCCATCTTGGTGACTAGGAAGATTCATGGCGATTACGAAGGTGTCAGTCACATACTACGGGTCGGTCTCTCTCTCTCTCTCTCTCTCTCTCTCTCTCTCTCTCTCTCTCTCTCTCTCACACACACACACACGCGCGCGCGCGATCTATGGCTTTCTCAGGTTTGTTAGCCAGCTTGCCATCACTATAAACAAATGGCGTGGACAACCTACCTAGAAAGAGGTTTCTTTGGCCCCAGGTATTGGAGGTTTCCATCCACGATCAATCCATGGGTCCATTGCTTTGCGCCCAGGGTGCAGGAACCAAACACCCAAACCCACACAACCCAAAGCCGTCTTACTCCCACTTCATGAACTGAAGTTCGGGGTGGCAAAACCTGGCTGAAGCTCACGAGGCTCAACGCGCAAGCGCTGCACCCGAGGGGCGAGTGCGGCCCGGGGCCAAGTGTCTGGCCCTGTGCTTGCGAACAGAGCCAGTTGGGTTGGTGGAGGCAGGCCACTGGCCACGGGCCTCCTCAGCAGCCTCTGCACCTCGGCCGGGACCCCGACGGGCGCTGATTGGCTGCTTGGGTTGGTGGAGGCAGGCCACTGGCCACGGGCCTCCTCAGCAGCCTCTGCACCTCGGCCGGGACCCCGACGGGCGCTGATTGGCTGCTTGGGTTGGTGGAGGCAGGCCATTGGCCAGGGGCCTCCTCAGCAGCCTCTGCACCTCGCCGGGACCCTGACGGGCGCTGATTGGCTGCTTGGGTTGGTGGAAGCAGGCCATTGGCCAGGGGCCTCCTCAGCAGCCTCTGCACCTCGCCGGGACCCCGACGGGCGCTGATTGGCTGCTTGGGTTGGTGGAGGCAGGCCGGGCCTCCTCAGCAGCCTCTCTGTGCCTTGGCCTGGTACCCTGAGGGGCGCTGATTGGCTGCTTGGGTTGGTGGAGGCAGGCCATTGGCCACGAGCTCTGCACCTCGGCCGAGACCCTGACGGGCGCCGATTGGCCGGTTGGGTTGGTGGAAGCAGGCCATTGGCCAGGGGCCTCCTCACCATCCTCTCTGCGCCTTGGCCTGGTACCCTGAGGGGCGCCGATTGGCTGCTTGGGTTGGTGGAAGTTGGGGATGTGAGCAGGGCAGGGGGCTCCGGTTTTGTTTTTCTTTCCTAAGCCCCCAGATTGCAGATGGAAATGTCTACAGAGAGTGTTTTTTCGGACTGTCCCAGAAAAAGCATTCTGCCCGAAAACAAAGAACCTTTGAGAAAGCAGCTCCGGGGAGGCAGGAGGCGCGGGCGGAGGCGGAGGGCATGGCTTCTGCATCTGGCAACCGCACAGGGTCGAGTTTCATCTCCGGGCAGACTTGGGGGGCCGAGGGGCCGCCCCGGGGGCGGGGTCAGGGGTCTCTGGGTGCGTATGTGACAGTCATTGTATTTTCATAGCACAGACACATGGGTGTCAAATAACCTCCTTTGCAGGGGAGGTACGTGGTTTTGATTAAGGAGCCTTTGCTTTCTCCTTCCTTTCCCTTCTCCTTCTCTCTTCCTTCCTTCCTTCCTTCTTTCTTTCTTCTTTCTTTCTTTCTTTCTTTCTTTCTTTCTTTCTTTCTTTCTTTCTTTCTTTCTTTCTTTCTTTCTTTCAATTTTTTTGCAGTACCAGGGATGGAACCCCGGGGCATTCTACCTCCGAGCTACATCCCCAGTCCTATTTTTCTTTTTCTTTTTTATTTGGAAACAGGATCTCACTAAGTTGTGAGGCCCGTGAACCGGGACCTTCTTAAGGAGTATTTTATTTTTTATTTTTGGTGGTACTGGGGTTCCTGGAAACTCTTCTACCTCCGGCTACACTCCCAGACCTATTTTTTTTTATATTTTTATTTGGAAACAGGGTCTCTTAAGCCAGCACGGCTGGCTTCGAACCTGCGCGATCCTCCTGTCTCCGCCTCCCAAGTGCGGGGATGACAAGTGTGCGCCACCACGCCCGGCTTAAGGAGTATTTGAAATTATAAAGCAGCGCTGGGCATGGTGGCTGGGCGTGGTGTCGCACGCTTGTCATCCCCGTGCCTGGGAGGCTGAGACAGACAGGAGGATCGCGCAGGTTCGAAGCCAGCCTCAGCTACTTAGTGAGGCTCTCAGCAACTCAGTGAGACCCTGTTTCCAAATAAAGTATAAAATAGGTGTGGGAGTGTAGAGCAGAGGTAGAAAAGCCCCTGGGTTCCACCCCAGTACCACCAAAAAAAAAAAAAAAAGGAAAAACAACTATAAAAGCAATACATGTTCACCATAAAAGTTCAAATATTCTAGCCACGTACAAAACAAAAATGGAAAGCCCTGTGTCTACTGTAAGTAACCACTGTGAACGTTTCTGCGCGTGTTTTCTGAGACTCTTACAGGGGTGTGTGTTCGTGTGCCGAGTCTTATATCCAGTGGCCGTGCCAGTCGTTTTCTGTTACTATAACACATTCTCGAGAGGGTTAAGTTATAAAGAGAAAAGGTTTCCTTTGGAATCTGGAGGGTTTGATCCATGTTGCTCTGTGGTGTGTGGCGAGGTTATGCATCATGGCAGAGCCAAAACACCTCACGACCAAAGAGAAGGCCCGGAGGAGGTCGTACAGTCCCCTCCTGGGTCCGCCCTGGTGACCCAAAGACGTCTCAGTAGGCCACACCTCTTTTTTCTTTTTTTGCACTGAGGATTGGACCCAGGGGCATTCTACCTTTGAGCTAGACCCCAGCCCTGTTTTATTTTTTATTTGGAAACAGGGTCTTGCTAAGTTGCTAAGACTGGCCTTGAACCTGTGACCCTCTGGTAGCTTCCTGTGTACTGGGATTCCAGGGGTGCGCCGCCACCACGCCCAGCCAGCGACCCCTCTTAAAGGGCCCAGCACCTCTAGTAGTGCCTCTCTGGGGACCAGTTCTCCAATGCAGACCTCGGGAGAATATTTGTACACAAGTTCGACATGTGGGACACGGCTCAGTGAGACCCTGTTTCCGAATAAAATATAAAATAGGTCTTGGGAGTGTAGCCCGGGGGTATTGGAGGTCTCAACCCATGATCAATTAACTGGTCCCATTGCTTCGTGCCCAGGGTGGAGGTGCTTAGGAGGGCAGAACCAAGTTGGGAAGTGAAACCTCTATCAATGGCCGGGGGGGAGAGAGCGGAGGAGACCAGGCCCTTGAAGGCCCGCCCGTGACCCGAAGGCCTCCCGCTAGGCTCCGCCTCCTGAAGCTGTCCTCCCCTCCTGGGACAGCCTTGCTGGGGCCCAGTCCTTAAACTAAACGCACCGAGCTTCTGATCGCAGCGTGGGACCCAGGGCTGTTCCCAGCCCTATTTTTTATTCTTTATTTTGAAACAGGGTCTCAGTCGGTGGCAGAGGGCCTCACTAAGTAGCTGAGGCTGGCCTCCAACCTGCAGTCCTCCAGTCTCAGCCTCCCAAGTAGTGAGATCACAAGCTTGCGCCACCACGCCAGGCTAAGAAGTGTAGGCTCCTACCCTCCCCCTTTTACAAAAGAGAATAAACTAGAGACATGTAGCGATTTGCCCAAAGAAGTGGGATTGCAAGCCAGGGTTCCTGCTTCCAGATCACATACGCCCTTTCCCCAGCCCACGGCCTCCTCCTTGTCCCCCAGACATCTGTTGTCTGAACACAATTACAGCCCTTCCCTGTTCCTGAGAAAGAAAGGGTCCGCAGAAGCTGCTGGGTGATTATTTCCCAGGGCGCAGGCGGGCTCTGGGCCCCGCAGGGTCTCTTGTGGGAGGCGGGCTCAGGCTCGGACAAGGCCGGCCGGCCAGGGCTCTGCGCAGCCGGGAGGCCGAGCGAGAGCTGGGCTTTCCGGGGTGATGGCCGGGCACGTCTTGGGCCCACGCTTGGCCTTGGGGACACTTGCTGCGGGAAGCGGGGCCGACCTCGGCTTCTAGCCCACGCCCGAGCCTACCGGGGTGCCTGGGGTGCCCGGTGCCCTTGCTCTGCAGCCAAAAGTGGCCGGAGAGGACAGGGTGGGGCCCCAGGATCACTTCCTAACCCGCTTGGCTTCCCGCGGCTTCCGAGTCTGCGGTACCTCTCATGAACCGGCTTTCTGTGGGTGGGGATCCCACCAGCAGCCTGTTTTTTGGAAGGCAGCTGTCTGCCTATTTTTATTTTATTTTTTTATTTTATTTTTTGGTACTGGAGGTCGAGGCCAGAGGCTTTCTGCCTCCAAGCTATACCCCTAGCTCCCCTTCCTTTTTAATTTTTATTTATTTTTTTGTGGGTTTTTTTTTGTGGTACTGGGGGTGGAACCCAGGGGCTTTCTACTTCCGGGCTCTACTCCCGGACCTATTTTATATTTATTTGGAAACAGGGTCTCACTAAGTTGCCGAGAGCCTCACTAAGCAGCCGAGGCTGGCTTCGAACCTGCGCCATCCTCCCGTCTCAGCCTCCCCAGCGCGGGGATGACAAGCGTGCACCACCGCGCCCGGCTCCTTTTTAATTTTTGAACTAGGGTCTAGCTGGGTTGCTTAGTCTCCCTAAGTCGTTGAGGCTGGCCTCGAGCCTGTGATCATCCTTTGTCAGCCTCCCCGAGTGCTGGGATTACAGGCGTGCGCCATCATGCCCGGCTCTGTTGACGTTTTCTATTTATATATTTATTTCTAACTATATATTCTTTATACATAGAAACAAATTTATATGCATATATATTTATGATGTATCTATATCTATGTAGCTATACCTATAGATACCTATGTAGATATCTATTTATATCTATATCTGTAGATATATCTATAGATATCTATATCTATGTAGATGTATCTATAGATATTTATATAGGTATCTATTTATATCTATATCTCTATATATGTATACACACATTATATATATATATATATATATATATATATATATATATAGTGTGTGTGTGTGTGTGGGGGGGGGTACTGGGTTGAACCCAGAGCCATTCTACCTTCAAGCTATACCCCAAGCCGGGCCTGGTGGCGCACACTTGTAATCCCCGCGCTTGGGAGGCTGAGACAGGAGGATCGCGGTTTGTGGCCAGCCTCAGCTACTTAGTGAGGCTTTGTTTCAAAAATAAAGAGAAAGCTGAGCCTCGTGGAGCACATTTGTGGTCATAGTACTTGGGAGGCTGAGACAGAAGGATTGCAGGTTTGAGGACAGCCTCTGCAGTTTAATGAGGCTCTCGGCAACTTGGTGAGACCCTGTTTCCAAATAAGAAATAAAAGTCGATCTGGGGATGTAGCTCAGAGGTTGAATGCCTCTGGGTTCAATTTCTAGTAACACACACACACAAAACACAAAAGAATAGAAAACAGGGCTGGGGGTGTAGCTCAAAGGTAGACTGCCACCGCATTCAATTCCCAGCGCCACAAACAAAACAAAACAAAACATAAAAACCCAAATGACTTCCTCCGCAGGGGAAGAACTTTGGTTCTAGAGCAGATGGGGTATTGTTTTTATTTTATTTTAGTTTATTTTAGTTTTTGCGGGTCTGGGGATGGAACCCAGGGGCATTCAACCTCCGAGCTACACCCCCTGCCCTATTTTTGATTCTTTATTTTGAAACCGGGTCTCACTGAGCTGCAGAGGGCCTCACTAAGTAGCCGGGGCTGTCTGCGAACCGCGATCCTCCGGTCACAGCCTCCGGAATGCTGGGATGACAAGCGTGCGCCACCACGCCCGGCTCAGTCAATATTCCTATATTTGTGTTTACATATATTTGTTTATTTTTTTTGTGGTACTGGGGGTGGAACCCAGGGGTTTTTCTACCTATGGGCTATACTCCCAGACCTATTTTGTATTTTATTTGGAAACAGGGTCTCAGTAAGTTGCTGAGGCTGGCTTCGAACCTGCGCGATCCTCCTGTCTCAGTCTCCCAGGCGCGGGGATGACAAGTGTGCGCCACCATACCTGGCGCATATTTACATATATTTGTATCTGTGGGTATGTGAATGTGTGTTTTTGTGTGGTACTAGGGCTTGGACTTATCCTGCCTCTGAGCTATATCTCCAGCCATTTATTTATTTATTTATTTATTTATATTATTTCCAAATAGGATCTCAAGCCAGGCGTGGTGGTGCACGCTTGTAATCCCAGCACTTGGGAAACTGAGACAGGAGGATCGTGGTTCGAGGTCAGCCTCAGCTACTTAGGCCCTCTGCAACTCAGTGAGACTCTGTTTCCAAATAAAGAATAAAACATAGGGCTGGAGGTATAGCTTGGAGGTAAAATGCCCCTGGGATCCATCTCTAATGCTGAAAAAAAAAAAACAAAAAAAAAACAACCCCAAAACAAACAAACAAAAAAAAACAGGGTCTCAGAGTTTGCTAAGTTGTGGCAGGCATCCCTGAATTGCTGAGGCTGGCCTCGAACCCGTGATCTTCCTGTCTCAGCCTCCTGATCCCAGTAAAGAAAGAAAGAGAGAAATAAAGGGGTGGGGGGGCAGATGCCTGTAATTCCAGTCCTTGGGAAGCTGAGACAGGAGGATCACGGGTTCAAGGCCAGCCTCAGCAACTTAGCAAGACCGTGTTTCAAAAATAAAATCATAAAATGGCTGGGAATATAGCTAGGAGGTAGAACGTCCCCTACTCCCCCAAACCCCAACTACCACCCGGGAAGTAGTGGATTGGGGTGTTGCCCTGGGGTAACCTGCTCTGCGTCGAGCTCTGTAATTCCTGAAGGTGTGATAGCTTGCAAGCTGGGGCCACTTCTAATGGGAGGGACCCCTTTTCTCTCAGAACACTTAGACGCACCCCAAGGATTGCATCAGGTTTGGGACATGCTCGTGGAATGTTGATTTATGTTGACCAGGACCCAAGAGAAAGAATGTAGGTCTGGCGCAACCCCAACTCCACAGGCGTTTCCTGAGCAACCCCTGTAGGAGGCGCGGTCTGTCCCGAGTGGCGAGTGGCGGGAGTGAGGGCTGCCCTGGCTCCGACACCCCCAGCTCCAGATCCTACTCAGACCGTGCAGCGGGGCTCCCTCCCGTTCAGGAATGAGCTCTTAGCAAAACGCGCCTTCAAGCCAGGCGGGGTGACCCATGGCCGGAATCCCAGTACTTGGGAGGCCGAGACAGGAGGATCGCAGGCTCGAGGCCCGCTTCCACAGTTTAGGCAGAGTCTCAGCACCCTCCTAAGATTCTGTTTCCAAACACAAACGTTTAAAAAGAACCCGGGATGTAGCTTGGAGGTAGAATCTCCCTGGGTTGAATCCCGCGTACCAACAAATGGTAAAAAGGCAGGTTTAGCCCGGGGTGGTGGTGCATGCTCGAAGTACTAGGGAGGCTGAGACCGGAGGGTCGCTCGTTTTCAGCCAGCCTTAGCTATTTAGCGAGGCCCTCCGTAACTTAGACCCCGTTTCAAAATAAAGACTGAAAAGTAGGGCCGGGGATGGAGCTCGGAGGTAGAAGCTCCCTGGGTTCCATCCCCAGTCCCGAAAAAAGCGTGTGTGTTCCGTAAATGTGTACCGAGGCCTTCCGTGGCCCCGGCCCTGTGCTGTGATGGAGGATACAGAGGGAAAGCGGACCGTCCCTTCCCGGGATACCCGTGGTCTAGTGGGGAGACGGGGCCAGGCCTGAGAAGCCTCGGTGACACCGTAACCCAGCCGCCGGGCTCTGAGTCCCGGCCTCCTCCCTCCCTCCCTCCCTCGCTCTCTCTCCTTCCTTCCTTTTTTCCTTTCTGTCCTTTCTCTCTCTCTCTCTCTCTCTCTGTCTCTCTCGCTGTCTCTCTCTCTGTCTCTCTCGCTGTCTCTCTCTCTGTCTCTGTCTGTCTCTCTCTCTGTCTCTGTCTCCCTTCTCTCTGTCTCTCTCTCTCTCTCTCTGTCTCTGTCTCTCTCTCTCCCTCTCCCTCTCTCTCTGTCTCTCTCTCCCTCTCTCTCTCTCTTCTTTGACCTCTTTAGAAGACACTCCGGTTCCCCGTCACCAGATTCCTCTCCTCTCCACTCCGTCCCCGCCCTCTGGGTTGGCATGCGAATGTTCTCTCTGTACAGAAATCTGGGAAATCCATTTGAGCTCCGTGGAAAGATGCTGTTTACTGGCTCTGAAGTTTATGGAGTTCTCGTGCTGGGAGTGCGTGGCTTCTGCGGGCTGGCAAATTCCTCTCGGGCCAAAGACTCGCGGTTTCTGGATTTGCAGGGGGTGTGAGACCGAGGGCCGTTCGCTTGTGGAAACCTGCCGGTACCTCCAAAGTGCAGCCAATGAAACGTGCCCCCCTTCTTTAATGGCTTCTATGGGGCTTTCTGTCCAGTAAATCCTCATTTTGGCTGGGCCTGGTGACACAAACCTGCATTCCCGGTCTTTGGGAGGCCGAGAGAGGAGGATCACAGGTTCGAGACCAGCCTCAGCAACTTAGTGAGACCCTGTTTCAAAATAAAAATGTCCAGCCAGGCGTGGTGGCACACCCTTGTGATTCCAGTACTCAGGAGGCTGAGACAGGAGGATCCCGGTTTGTGGCCAGCCTCAGCTACTTAGTGAGCCCTCCACAACTTAGTGAGACCTGTTTCAAAATAAAGAATAAAAAAACCAGACTTGGGGTGTAGCTGGAAGGTAGAATGCCCCTGGGCTCAATCCCCAGCACCACAAAATAAATAAATAGATAAATAAATAAATAAATGAATGAATGAATGTCAAAAGGGCTCAGGGTGTAGCGCGGAGGCAGAATGTCCCTGGACTCAATTCTCAGTACCGCAATCAATCAATCAATCCTCATTTATCCCTTAACAGAGGTCCAACTTTTTATTTTTACAGTAATATAACTATAAATAAAGTTGCTGAAGCTGGCCTCAAACCTGTGATCCTCCTGCTTCTGCCTCCCAAGGACTGGGACGACGCGCGTGCGCCACCACGCCGGGCCAAGTGTCAGAAATTTAGGTCCAGCCGGCGTGGTGGCGCACGCGCGTCGTCCCAGTCCTTGGGAGGCGGAGACGGGAGGATCGCGCAGGTTCGAAGCCAGCCTCGGCTACTGAGTGAGGCTCTCGGCAACTCAGTGAGACCCTGTTTCCAAATAAAATAGAAAATGGGTTTGGGAGTGTAGCCTGGAGGTAGAAAAGCCCCTGAGTTTCACCCCTAGTACCACAAAAAATAAAAATAAAAATAAATAAAGAGAGAAAAAAAGGAGACCCCCCCCTACTAGCAAGATGCGGTCAGACCGCTCTGAACATTAATGTTAACAATATGTAGAGAAGCCCGGGGTCCTGAGAGGGTTGACGGTCACCCGATGCTGGTGTCACACAGTGAGAAAGGGGACATCTGTCCAGCCGGAAGGAGGGGCTTAGCATCATCCCGTCAACCCCTCCCTCCATGAGGACCGTTTGTAAGAATAACGGTGTGTGTGTGTGTGTGTGTGTGTGTGTGTGTGTGTGTGTGTGTAAGTAAAATTGTGGGAAACTGTCTGGATGTAAGGAGACTTGGGGTCCAAGCAGTTACTGGGTGGCTTTGAGCTCTGCGGTTTCATAATTTCTAGGACAGAGCACAGGATTTATTTACTCTTTTTTGTGTGTGTGGTACTGGGGATGGAACCCGGGGGGCATTTGACCTCCGAGCCACCCCCCCCCCCAGCCCTGTTTTTTATTCTTTATTTTGAAACAGAGTCTTGGGGGGTTGCAAAGGAGCCAGGGCCTCACTAAGTAGCTGAGGCTGGCCACGACCCGCGATCCTTCTGTCTCAGCCTCCTGAATGCTGGGATGACAAGCGTGCGCCATCACGCCCTGTGGATTTATTTACTTAAAAAAATTTGTTTTGCAGTACTAGGGATTGAAAGCAGGGTTGCTCTACCACTGAACTATACCCCGAGGCCTATTTTGTTTGTTTTTTGGTACTGGCGATGGAACCCAGGAGCATTCTACTCCTGAGCTATACTCCAGCCTGACTCTATTTTTACTTGGAAATAGGGTCTCGCTAGGTTGATAAGAGTCTCACGGCTTGCTGAGGCTGGCCTTAAACCCATGATCCTCCAGTCTCAGCCTCCCAAGTACTGGGATTACAGGTCCAGGCCATCACGCCTGGCTCCTAGTCCTTTTTGTGGTGGGGAAGGGGTGTCCTACATCACATCCACATCTCCAGGCCTTTTTATTTGGAAGTAGGGTCTCCCTAAGTCACCAAGGGTCTCACTAAGCTGCTGAATGGCCTCGAACCTGCAACACCCCTGTCTCAGCCTCCCAAGTGCTGGCATGTGCCATTATGTCCAGATCTCTTTATTTTTCTCTCTCCTTCCTTCCTTTCCTTCCTTCTTCCTTCTTTTTTTTTTCTCTCTCTGGAACTGGGAATCAAACCGAGGGACATTCCACCTCTGAACTCTTCTCTCTACCCTTTTTAAACGTTCTGAGTTTGGAAACAGGATCTCTAGGCTTCTGGAGGTCTTGCCCTGTAGCTGAGGCTGCCCCTGGACATGCGGCCCTCCTGTCGCAGCCTCCCAAGCAGCTGGGATGACGGGCATGCGCCACCACACCAGGACAGCTCATCGCATTTAAACGCACAGGGTTTTAAAAAAGGCGAGCCAAGCCGGGCGTGGTGGCGCACGCTCGTCATCCCTGCGCTCGGGAGGCGGAGACAGGAGGATCGCAGGTTCATGGCCAATGTCAGCTTCTTAGCGAGGCCCTCCGCAGCTTAGTGAGACCCTGTTTCAAAATAAAGGAAAAAAAAATAGGGCTGGGGTGTAGCTTGGAGGTAGAATGCCCGTGGGTTCCATCTCTAGTACTGAAAAAAAAATTTAAATTAAATTATATTATTTTATTTTATTATTATTATTATTATTTTTTGGTGGTACTGGGGTTCCTGGAAGCCCTTCTATCTCTGGGCTACACTCCCAGACCTATTTTTACATTTTTATTTGAAAACAGGGTCTCCTAAGCCAGCGCGCGCGGCTGGCTTCGAACCTGCGCGATCCTCCTGTCTCTGCCTCCCAAGCGCGGGGATTACAAGCGTGCGCCACCACGCCCGGCTTATTATTTTATTTTAAATAAAATAAATTATTTAATGAAATAATTTGTTTTTAATAAAATAAATTTTTAATTTTTAATAAAATTAATAAAATTTTTAATAAAATTAATAACATTTTATTTTAAATAAAATAAATTATTTAAATAAAATATTATTTTATTTAAAATAAAAACAGTAGCTGCTGGGGATGTAGATGATAAGGCCGTCTCTGCGTGCCTCTGTGTTACTTCGGGATGGTGGGCTTCGTCCTCAGCATCTTTTTATACTGGGTGATAATGGCAAGGGTTTTCTCTCGGGGTGTTTCCAGTTGCTGGGATCCTGAGGTCTCTGACCGCACTGGCCCAGAGCCGGCGACACCCGTCACTGTCTGGGGCCTGGAGCAGACATACTTGGTGTAGTCAGGGCTGAGCTGCTGGCCAGAATCCCCTATCCAGAGGGCCTTTGGGGTCTGCTTTTTTCTGACCTCCGGAACCTCCCTGCTCTGGTAATGGTGGCCTTCCAGCTCGGGCCTAAATTTAGCCCTTTGGCTTCAGTGGCGAGCCCCGAGAAGAGACCACAAGCCAACACTACAGTTTCAAAATACCTACGGCCACGACCGCGAGCCGGGGCGGGGGCCCTCGCCTTCTGCCTGTTGATCAGAGAATCTGGAAAATAGCCATTTCCTTCTCTTTCCCCTTCGCCGGGAGCCCTGTTGCCCTGGCCGGGAGCGGCCAGTCCCAAGTGTTCGCTCCTGGGAAAGGGTGCTGGGCCCGTGCGAGCCGGCGCCCAGGCCTCCTGGGTTGGGTTTGGCTAGGTCTAGTCTTGGTTTGGTTTGGTTTGGTTTGGTTTGGACAGGCTGGCCCCTGTTGTGTGGGCTCAATTCTTCTCTGTCCCGGCCTGAAGCTGAGGCAGACAAGCTCAGAGGAATTATCCGTGTTTATTGAACACTTGCGATGTACCAGGATTTGTTCTAACTACATTACCTATATCAGGCCGGGCGTGGTGGCGCGCGCTTGTCATCCCCGCGCTTGGGAGGCTGAGACAGGAGGATCGCACGGGTTCGAAGCCAGCCTCAGCTACTGAGTGAGGCTCTCGGCAACTTACTGAGACCCTGTTTCCAAATAAAATAGAAAATAGGTCTGGGAGTATAGCCCGGAGGTAGAAAAAAGCCCCTGGGTTCCACCCCCAGTATCACCAAAACAAACAAAAAAACAAAAACAAAAAAACATTACCTATATCAGTGCACTTAAGACTTAACCAGAGAGGTGGGGCTGCAGATTAAACCCAGGGCCTACACCCTCATGCCTATTTTATTTTATTATTATTATTATTTTTTGTGGTACTGAGGATTGACTCCAGAGGCATTCTAATTTCGAGCTACACCCCCAGCTGTTGTGTGTGTGTGTGTGTGTGTGTGTGTGTGTGTGTGAGATTTGGAAACAGACTCTTGCTAGGCTGATGAGCGTCTCCTACTTGCTGAAGATGGTCCTGAACGTGCGGTCCTCCCGTCTCAGCCTCCCAAGTATTGGGGTTACAGGGGTGCGCCACCACGCCGGGCCTACTTTATTTCTTTTATTTGGAAACAGAGTCTCTCTAAGTTGCCGAGAGCCTAAGTTGCTGAGGCTGGCCTCAGGCCTCTAACCTGCCTGTCTCTGCCTCCCAAGTATTAGGATAATGGCATATGCCACCATGCCCAGCCTACTTTTTAAAAAATTACTTATTTATTGTGGTACTGGGGATGGAACCCAGGGGCATTGTACCTCCAAGTTACACCCCCAGCCCTAAGTTTTAGTCTCCTTATTTTGGAAACAGGGCCTAACTGAGTTTTGAAGGGCCTCGCTAAGTGGCCGAGTCTGTCTGCGAACCGCGATCCTCTGGTCTCCGCTTCCCGAATGCTGGGATTACAGGTGTGCACCACCACGCCTGACCTTATTTTAATTTAACTTAACTTTATTTATTTGTTTGTTTATTTGTCCATTTGTGCTACTGGAGATTGAACCCAGAGGCATTCTACCTCCAAGCTCCACTCCCCCAGTCCTATTTTATTTTTATTTTGAAACAAAGTCTCACTAAGTTGCAGAGGCTGGCTGTGAACCTGTGATCCTCCTGTCTCAGCCTCCCAAGTAGTGGGAGGACAGGCGTGGCCACCTGCCTGCCTTTACTCTCTTTATCCCTGTCTGTAAATATGAGCTCTAGGGGCCTGCTTTGAGCAGAATCACACAGCGCGTGTCCTTTCGTGCTTAGCTCTCCTCTCTTGACCTTGTATCCTCAGGGGCCGTCCATGTGGTAGCAGGTGTGACAGTCACTTTTCTTATTAAGGCTGATAATATTTCACCGGATGGCTAGGCCGCACTGTGTCTATCCATCCATGGAGGGACACGTGGGCTGCTTCTACCCGTTGGCTGTTGTGATCCATGCTGCTACGATATATTGAAATTCCATGAGACAGTTTTCTTGAAAAAAGAAATTAGCTGCAGAAAGAAATTTGACCACCACCATCTGGCCTAAGCAGAGGGGACGTGGAGACCCAGCAAGGGTGTGTCAGGGTTCTCTGGGATACACAGGGGAAGCTACAACCTTTACCCTCTCCCTTCTGTTCCTAATTCTTTTTTTTTTTTTCAGTACTGGGGACTGAACGCAGAGACATTCTACCTCTGAGCTACAACTCCCAGCCTCATTTTTTTTATCCTTTATTTTATAAGTTGCGGAGGGCTTCACTAAGTAGCCGAGGCTGGCCACGAACCTGCGATCCTCCTGTCTCAGCCTCCCAAGGACTGGGATGACAAGCGTGCGCCGCCACGCCCGGTTCTGTTCCTAGTTCTGATGTTTGTCAAAGGAAGAAAGGAGAGTAAAACCCTGTCCTGGGCTGCTGCGCTGTGTTTCCCAGATACCTCCCAAGCTGCAAAAGAACTTGATATATCACTTATTAAGTGCAGCAGGGAGTCAGTCCAATGTAGAGACAGACAGAGCAGGGTTGATGACCTGCTTGTGACCTCGGGCTAGTTTCTTTCTGTGTGTGTGTGTGTGTGTGTGTGTGTGTGTGTGTGTGTGTGTGTGTTTGTTACTGGGGGTCGAACCCAGGGACATTTTTCTCCTGAGTTACTAGATCCCCAACCCTATTTTACTTTTGTTTTTTTGTGGTACCAAGGATTGAACCCTGGGATGTTTTATCTCTGAGCTATACTCCCAGGCCTATTTTAGGGTTGTGGGTTGGAAGGTATTGGAAGTCAGGAGGAATCAGGCCTGGGAAGCCTGGGACCTTGGTAGGCAGAGAGGGTTAATCCTAGCAGTGAATAAACCCGTGATAATGGATTTATCTCAACTTAGTGAGACCCTGTTTCAAAACAAAGAATAAAAAATTGGGCTGGGAGCTGAGTGTGGTGGTGCATTTTGTAATCCCAGTACTTGGGAGGCTGAGACTGGAGGATCGCAGGTTCGTGGCCAGCCTCAGCTACTTAGCGAGGCCCTCCACAACTCAGTGAGACCCTGTTTCAAAATAAAGAATAAAAAAAAATAGGGCTAGCGGTGTAGCTCGGAGGTAGAATGCCCCAGGTTTCCATCCCCAGTACTGCAAGAAAAAAAAAAAAGAAAAGAAAAAAGAAAAAGGAAAAACTATATAGGGCTGGGGGTGGAGCTCAGAGGTAGAATGCCCTGGATTCAATCCCTAGTAACACAAACACACACACACACACACACACACACACGGGATTTTATCTGCGTGCTGGCCTAGGTTAGTAGGACCTGGCTGGAGAAAGTAAATCCCTGAGGGCTCTGCCTTGGGGATGATCGTGATCTGTCCCTTGCTTTCAGCCGCCATGATGTGAGGAGCTCAGCTCACATTTCCCACAGTTTTCCCCTCTTCTCTTGCCACCGCCATACCCTGAGATGCGCGGTCCCCGGCCTCACATGAATCGAACCCCAATATCTCTAAGAAAAACTGTGTGGTAATAAATATTCCTCCCTCTAAGATTGTAGCTGTAAGAATGCCGATGGACACAGGATCTCACCAGGTTGCTGAGGCTGTCCTCCGATCTGTGATCCTCCTGTCTCAGCCTCTCAAGTACCGGATTACAGGTGTGCGCCATCATGCTCGGCTCAAGCAAGTGGATTTTTAGAGTTGAATCCATTAGGAGACACCCAGACCTTCTCTGCCAGTGAGGCCCAAGGACTTGACCACCATGGAAGGCCGTCCGCCACTCTCTGCTTTTCCTACTGCACCAAACAGAGAATAGCCTCTTTTCCATTTCTTTCTAGTAGCAGTTGAAGTTTGTGCTTCGGCCCCGGTTTTCCATGTCTGGTGTGTTGTATCTGACACAGGTGCCATGTGATAATTCCCCAGATAATTAACACCTCCTGGGGCTTGGGGGGAGAATCAATTCAATCACACATGGTGAACATAATCGTTCCTCCAGCAAGGTACCTTGTAAAATTTGGGAATGTAAAATCAACTGAGCTCAGCAGGCTCTGAAAGCTCTTACTAGCCAGGGGCCAGGGGCCGGAGGCACAGGGCAGCTGTGGACATGCCAACTCCCATCTTGGGCATAGAGCAGAACCTTGAGGAGATCCTGCCGAGCAAAACCTCCAGTAGACAGTGGTGCAGGCTCCGAGTTCCAGTACTTGGGAGGCTGAGACGGGAGGATCGCAGGTTTGAGGCCAGCCTCATCAACTTAGGCCTTCTACACTTAGTGAGAGCCTGTTTCAAAATAAAAATAAAAAGCTGGGCATGGTGGCACACTCGTATAATCCCAGGATTTGGGAGGCTGAGACAGGAGGATCGCAGGTTCACGGCCAGCCTCAGCTACTTAATGAGGCCCTCTGCAACGTAGTGAGACCCTTATTCAAAATAAAGGATAAAAAAAAAGGGGGGGAGGCTGGGGTGTAGCTTGGAGGTAGAATGCCCCCGGGCTTCAATCCCTAGTACCAAAAAATAAAAAAAACAGTATGACTAGAATCTTGGTCCCCTGCTTTTTGTAAAGACCGGCATCTTCTGTGAGATGGTGCCGCAGAACCCGCCCCCCCAGGTTGGAGCAGACAAGGGAGCCCGAGGGAGCCCCTGGTGTGGCTCCGGGGTTCGCACCGGCTGGGAACCAGCCTTTGTTCTTGCTTATTTTGTCCAAAGCCTAAGAAGTTTCTCAGGGGCCCAGTGGGTGTAGTGAGGCTCAGTCCTTCCTGGGATTACCTGAAAGGGTCATTCTCATTGGGCTTTTATAGATAGGCCAGTAAAGACTTGGTGAAAAGCCAGGCGTGGCGGCGCACGCTTGTCATCCCGGCATTCGGGAGGCTGAGACCGGAGGATTGCGGTTCGCGGACAGCCTCAGCTACTTAGTGAGACCCTCTGCAACTCAGTGAGACCCGGTTTCAAAATAAAGAAGAAAAATTAGGGCAGGGGGTGGAGCTCGGAGGTTGAGTGTCCCTGGGTTCCATCCCCAGACCCGCAAAAAAAAAAAAAAAAAAAAAAAAAGATTTGGTGAAAAACAACAGAATCCAAGTTTCCCCTCGAAGAATCTTCCCCCAGCTGAAAAAAACACTTGCGCAGGGCCACTTCCTGTGTGGCTTCCGTGTGACATCATCACTGCCCGGAGCAGCCTGGGTTTAACTGTGTGGCAGCTGCACCCATGTGAGTTATAGATGAAACATCGCCCTCACCCGTTTGGCCCGGGGTTTATTTCTCCCTTAGGATTCTCTTTCTTTAATCCCGGTGTCCCCCCCCCCCCCCGGTATAATTTAGAGAAGACTATAACTCTACAGTAACCACGAGTAGAGCTCTGGAGACGACCTACCATTACTGGCTGTGGGCCGTGGGCAGGCTTCTATTTCCTCCCATAAAATAAGGATAACAACAGTATCTGCTCACGGGCCTGCTTTGAGCTCTTAGTTGTGCAGAGGGCCTAGACGGTACCTACTGCTCAGAGAACGCACAATAAATGCCAGTTATTGTTATTATTTTCCAAGTGGCACATATGGTATCCATTACCCCCAAGAAAACTATACCCTGTGCCAAGAGAAACTTCTTGAAAGGTTCAGATCAATCTTGGAACCTGTCGGAATCTGTTTTCCATTGCTATAGCAAAATGCCTGAACGCGGGTGGGTTATAAGGAAAAGACTTTGCCTTGGATCCCAGTCCTGCAGGCGGGGGGGGGGGGCCGAGAGCAGGTGCACCTCTGCGGAGCTCTCGGTGGGGGCCCCAAGGTGCTGGGGCTCTCGGGGGTGCCGCAGGGCGGGCGAGCGCCCCGGGAGGCTCGGGGCACAGGCGGCCGCCCCGCTTCTCACGTCCTGCTCTGCGGCAGCGCTTAGTGAGTCAGGGAGCAGCGGCTCGTTTAGGTACTGGTATTCATGTGAATCCAGAGGCGTGCTACGTTCTGAGCTATACCCCGGCCCTTTGTTGTTGTTGTTGTTGTTGTTGTTGTTGTTGTTGTTACTATTATTTATTTATTTTGCATAAGTAGAGATTGAACCCAAGGGCATTCTACCTCTGAGCTATACCCTCAGCTTGCTTTCTTTCTTTCTTTCTTTCTTTCTTTCTTTCTTTCCTTCTTTCCTTCCTCCCTCCCTCTCTTTCCCCTTCCTCCTCCTCCTCCTTCTTCTTCTTCGTCTTCGTCTTTGTCTTCTTTTTTCCTTCCTTCCTTCCTTTACTTCTTTCCTTCTTTCCTTTCCTTCTTCCTTCCTTTCTTTCTTTCTTTCCTTCTTCCTCCCTCCCTCTCTTTTCCCTTCCTCCTCCTCCTCCTTCTTCTTCTTCTTCTTCGTCCTCATCTTCGTCTTCGTCTTTGTCTTCTTTTTTCCTTCCTTCCTTTACTTCTTTCCTTCTTTCCTTCCTTTCTTCCTTCTTTCTTTCTTTCTTTCTTTCTTTCTTTCTTTCTTTCCTTCTTCCTCCCTCCCTCTCTTTCCCCTTCCTCCTCCTCCTCCTCTTCCTTCTTCTTCGTCTTCGTCTTCTTCCTTCCTTCCTTCCTTTCCTTCTTTCTTTCTTTGTTTTGTCTTTCTTTCTTTCTTTCCTTCTTTCTTTCTTTCCTTCTCATTTCTTTATGGTACTGGGGATGGAACCCAGGGACATTCGACCTCCGAGCTACACCCCCAGCCCTAGTTTTTATTCTTTATTTGGAAACAGCATCGCATTGAGTTTTGAGGGCCTCACCAAGTAGCCGAGGCCGCCCGCGAACCGCGATCCTCCTGTCTCAGCCTCCCGAATGCTGGGCTGACGAGCGTGCGCCACCGCGCCCGGTGGGGCCAAGACGGGGTGATTAGGTCATTGAGGGTTACCACTCTTAGAAGGGTTTAATGTGGTTCTCATAGGCCGCTGGTTATTTCCCATAAGACTGAGTTGTTATAAAAAAAAATAGCAAGCCTTAGCCGGGCAAGTGAGTCATGTCTGAAATCGCAATACTTGGGAGATTAAGATGGGAAGATCACAGGTTTGAGGCCAGCCTCGGCAACTTCGTGAGTCTGTGAGCAACCTAGTGAGGCCTTGTCTTAAAAGGAAAAATAAGACAGGGCTGGGGGTGGAGCTCAGGGGCAGAATGACCCTAACAAACAAACCACCAAGGGCAAGTCTGGTTCTGAATTCTGAGCTCACTGTTTGATGTCCTTCTCCTCACCTGCTCCTGCTGTGGGAACCTCTGCTGTGTTGCGATGCCGCCGGGGAGGCCCTCACCAGAGGCCAAACAGACGAGGCTGTTTGATTCCCAGCCTCCAGTATTTTGTTAAAGAATTAAAAAGATGGACTGATACAAAAACTCACCTAGAAGTAAAAAGAATATTGAACCGGGCGTGGTGGCGCACGCTTGCAATCCCCGCGCTTGGGAGGCTGAGACAGGAAGATCGCAGGTTCTCAGCCAGCCTCAGCTACTTAGTGAGGCCCTTTGCAACTCAGTGAGACCCTGTTTCAAAATAAAGAATAAAAAATAGGGCTGGGGGTGGAGCTCAGAGAATGCCCCTGGGTTCCATCCCCTGTACTGCAAAAGAAAAGGAAAAGGAATATTGATATTAAAAATGGAATGAAAGTTAAAACCTAAGCCTAGATATTGGCAAAATATATTGGCTGCAAATTTATATAAATTTCAGCTATTTAAAAACAAACAAACAAACAAACAAAAAACAGAACAAAAGAAAGCAGCCGGGGCATGGTGGTGGCACACGATGCCTGGGAGGCTGAGCCAGGAGGATCACAGTTTTGAGGCCAGCCTCAGCAACTTAGTAAAACCTTGTTTCCAAATAAAACATAGGGCTGGGGGTGGAGCTAAGAGGTAGAACGCCCCTGGGTTTCATCCCCTCTACTAAATAAAAGCAACGAGCCAGATGTGGTGGCGCACGCTTGTAATCCCAGTACTTGGGAGGCGGAGACGGGAGGAACAGGATTTGAGGCCAGCCCCAGCTACTTAGCGAGGCCCTCTGCAACTCAGCGAGACCCTGTTTCCAAATAAAGACGAAAAATAGGGCTGGGGGTGTAGCTCGGAGGTAGAAAAGCCCCTGGGTTCCATCCCCAGAACCGCAAAAAAAAAGAAAAAAAAAAAAAAAAAAAAGCAAGCCCAAAACCTTGTGGGGGGAAATAAAGTTCTTTTATCTGACTGTTGCCCTGTAGGAAGGAAGCCTGGTGTTTCCAGATCCCTGGCTTTTGAAAATAATCTAGAAAGGCCGAACTTTTATGTGAAATTTCCTGACTTTTAGAGCTTGCAACGAAACTATTCAGCACGCCAAGTTCTTCAACGCTTTGGAGGTGAAATGAAATTCCAGCCTGCGGTTGGCGATTGTTACTGCTGTCTGGTTTCTGTCACACGAGTAGGAAGGGCTGGTACTGGGACCTGAGAGAGGCTGGAATTTAGATCAAGTGGAGAAGCCTCTTGAGATCTGCCAGTAAGAGCGAGCCTGCAGTACCGCCGGGCGCACGCGTGTCATCCCAGTCCTTGGGAGGCTGAGGCAGGAGGATCGCAGGTTCGAGGACGGCCTCAGCCAGCAGCGAGATTCTCGTCCACCTAGCGAGACCATTTCATAATAAAAATAAAAAATAGGACGGGGGCAGGTAGAGCGTGGTGGTAGAATGCCCCTGGGTTCAGTCTCAAGTACTACAAAGAAAACAAAAACAAAGAAAACCCAGCTAGACGGGCTGGCTGAGGGGCGTGGCTGGTCATGGTGGAGAGACGCTTCATGGTGAACCAGGAGCCCCAGGTCCCTGCCGTATTCTCTTCTCTTTTTTTCTTTGTGGTCCTGGGGATTGAGCCCCAGGGGCATTCTACCTCTGATCTAACCACCACCCCCAGCCCTATTATTTTTATTTTTATTATTTTTATTTTTATTTTTTATTTTTATTTTTTGGTGGTACTGGAGATGGAACCCAGGGGCCTTTTACCTCCGGGCTACACTCCCAGACCTATTTTATATATTTTTTGGAAACAGCGTCTCTTAAGCCAGCTGAGGCTGGCTTCGAACCCGCGCGATCCTCCTGTCTCAGCCTCCCAAGCGCGGGGATGACAAGCGTGCGCCACCACGCCCGGCTTTATTTTTATTTTGAAACAGGGCCTCACTAGGTTGCTATGTATTCCATGCCTATAATCCCGGTACTTGGGAGGCCGAGACAGGAGAATCATAGATTTGAGGCCAGCCTCAGCAATTTAGTGAGACTCTCAACAACCTAGCGAGACCTTATTTCCAAATTATTAAAAAATATAATAGGGCTAGGAGTGTAGCTCAGAGGTGGAATGTCCCCCCAACACACACACACAGCCGGTCATCGGCCAGCTCAGATCAAGTGGAGGAAGGTGGATTTTACCACCGTAGTGAGGAAGGATTGTTGGGAGCGAAGTGTCCCGAAAAGATACTTTCTGTGGTCTAAGAAGGCGACAAGCGGACTTAATAGGTGTTCTTTTTTCTGCGTGCGTTCTGGGAGGTCCTGCCTGCGAAACCGCGCGCGGTCCTCACCCAGGCTCCTTTGTGCATCTACCCCGCACAGGGAGAGCTGGGCTCGGTGAGGGCCTTGTGGCATTCTCTTTCTCCGAAGCCGTGGAGTAGCTACCCCTTAGGTTCAAACAGGCGACTCTGGCCGGGCATCGTGGCGCACGCTGGTCATCCCAGCACTTGGGAGGCTGAGACGGGAGGATTGTAGGTTCAAGGCCAGCCTTGGCAACTTAGCGAGACCCTGTTTCCAAATAAAAAATAAAAAGGTGCCGGGCGCGGTGGCGCACGCTGGTCATCCCAGCATGCGGGAGGCTGAGACCGGAGGATCGCGGTTCGCGGCCAGCCTCGGCTACTTGGTGAGGCCCTCCGCCACTCAGTGAGACCCTGTTTCCAAAATAAAGTCTAAAGGCCTTTTACTTACTATTTATTTGTTTGTTTATTGTTTGCCCCACTTTTTTAGTCTTTTTATTTTTGAAACCGGGTCTCACTGCGTTGCAAAAGGCCTCGCTAAGTAGCCGAGGCTGTCCGGGAACCGCGATCCTTGGGTCTCCGCCTCCCTAATGCTGGGATGACAAGCGCGCGCCACCACGCCCGGCCTGTTGCTCCCTTTTGACACCCAGATATTCTGACATTTTGCTGTAATCAGATTCTGAATGGGCAAGATGTTGAGCTCCCTCTGGTAAAGAGGGAATACAGCTGGGTGTGGTGGCGCAGGCCTGGTATTCCTGTCCGGGAGGCTGAGAGAGGAGGATGGCAGGTTCAAGGCCAGTCTCAGCAACCCAGCAAGACCCTGTATCAAAACAAAAAGAAAGCCAAGAATGGTGGCCCACACTTGTAACTCTAGTACTTGGGAAGCTGAGACAGGAGGATTGAAGGTTCGAGGCCAGCCTCAGCTACTTAGTGAGACCCTGTTTCCAAATAAAAAATAAAAAATAGGGCTGGGTGTATAGCTTGGAGGTCGAATGCCCCTGGGTTTGATTCCCCCCCCCCCAAAATAAAAAGGGCTAGGGGTGTATCTTGGAAGTAGAATGTCCTTGGATTCAACTAATAGTGAAAAGAAAGAAAGGAAGGAAGGAAGAAAGAGGGGATAGTGGGGAGGGAGGGAGGGACAGGAAGTGAGCGCCCACGTGCAGGAGCCTGCCAGGCGGTTTCCTTGTAAGTCCCCACCCTGCACACCCTCAGGGAACCTGTGTGTGGCGCGCAGAGGCTCTGCCCCAGTCTTCCGACCCCTTCTCCGAAGAAGATGACGCTGGCTACTGTCCGAGACAGGGCGCGCGTCGAGGCAGGTGATCGGAGCCTCCGGAGGACGGGTTTGGACACCGGAGAACCCGCGGGGACAGGGGTCTTGGGCCACCGAGTTTGACGCTGGTGCTAGAGGGCCTTGAGCTCCGTGCTAAAGAATCGGACTTGATCCTTAGGTACAGGGGAGCCCTGGGGGATTTTTTCACAGCTTGCTGGCGAGAGGTGAGTGTTCTGGAGTGAGGGAGCTGTCGGGAGCTGGCGGCCTGGCCAGGAGGGTCACGGCCCTTAAAACCCGGCTGTAATTTTGAAGTGGATTCCCAGCTCTTGAAGTTGTGTGCTTTTTTTTTTTGGTGGTACTGGGGTTCCTGGAAGCCCTTCTACCTTCGGGCTACACTCCCAGACCTATTTTATACTTTTTATTTATTTATTTATTTATTTTTATTTTTTATTTTTGGTGGTACTGGGGTTCCTGGAAGCCCTTCTACCTCCGGGCTACACTCCTAGACCTATTTTATGCTTTTAATTTTTTTTTATTTTTATTTTTTTTATTTTTTTATTTTTTGGTGGTACTGGGGTTCCTGGAAGCCCTTCTACCCCTGGGCTACACTCCCAGACCTATTTTATACTTTTTATTTATTTATTTATTATTTATTTATTTATTTATTTTATTTTGGTGGTACTGGGGTTCCTGGAAGCCCTTCTACCCCTGGGCTACACTCCCAGACCTATTTTATACTTTTTATTTATTTATTTATTTATTTTTTATTTTTATTTATTTATTTATTTATTTATTTATTTATTTATTTATTTATTTATTTGGTGGTACTGGGGTTCCTGGAAGCCCTTCTACCCCTGGGCTACACTCCCAGACCTATTTTATACTTTTTATTTATTTATTTATTTTATTTTTTATTTTTATTTATTTATTTATTTATTTGGTGGTACTGGGGTTCCTGGAAGCCCTTCTACCCCTGGGCTACACTCCCAGACCTATTTTATACTTTTTATTTATTTATTTATTTTATTTTTTATTTTTATTTATTTATTTGGTGGTACTGGGGTTCCTGGAAGCCCTTCTACCCCTGGGCTACACTCCCAGACCTATTTTTGCATTTTTTTTAAAATTTGGAAACAGGGTCTCCTAAGCCAGCGCGCGCCATCCTCCTGTCTCCGCCTCCCCAGCGCGGGGATGACGAGCGTGCCCACCGCGCCCGGCTGAAGCTGTGTTGTGATTGCGTGGACGTGTTGCGCTTAGTCAGTGGGCAAGAACCTTCTAGTGACTGGGCCGCGCGAGAGAAATCATTTAACCCCTGACATGCGGAGATGTTAAAAAAAGTGTGGCCGTAACCTTAGGTTTTGGAAATAACGGGTCAGACTGAGCAGCACAAAGTGACAGGTGGGCTCGGATGTAGCTCGGGGGCAAAGCGCTTGCCCGGCAAGTGCACCGTCCTGGGTTCGATCCCCAGTCCGAAAAGACAAAAAAATAAAAATAAAAAAAAAAGTGACAGGTGTAGCCGGGTGTGGTGATGCATGCCCAGTACATGGGAGGCTGAGATAGGAGAATCATGGGTTCGAGGCCAGCCTTAACAAGTACAGTGAGACTCTCATCAACCTAGCCAAACCTTGTTCCAAAATAAACAGAAAATAGCTGGGCATGGTGGCATATGTTTATAATCCCGGCATTCGGAGGCTGAGACCGGAGGATCTGAGTTTGCGGCCAGTCTCAGCTACTTAGTGAGGCCCTCTGCAACTTAGTGAGTCCCTGTTTCAGAATAAAGAATAAGCCGGGCGTGGTGGCGCACGCTTGTCATCCCAGCATTCGGGAGGCTGAGACCAGAGGATCGCGGTTCGCGGACAGCCTCAGCTACTTGGTGAGGCCCTCTGCAACTCAGTGAGACCCGGTTTCAAAATAAAGAATAAAAAATAGGGCAGGGGGTGTAGCCTGGAGGTCAAATGCCCCTGGGTTCCATCCCCAGACCCGCAAAAAAAAAAAAAAAAAAAAAAAAAAGAATAAAGAATAAAAAATAGGGCTAGGGGTGTAGCTCGTAGGTAGAATGCCCCTGGGTTCCATCCCCAGTACTGAAAAAAAAAAAAAATAGGGCTGGGGGGTGGAGCTCCGAGGTAGAATGCCCCTGGGTTCAGTCCCTGGTACCACAAAATTAAGGGGCGGGGCACTTGCTATTTCTGTGCTAATGCACTGCAAAGCCATGTCGGCTTCTCAGTGGGCCTGGGAGCTCGGGCCGGGAGAGTGGGGCTTGCGGTGCTGGGGCTGGTATCGCTGGGTCAGCCAAGAGCATCCCACTCCAGTCCCTTCTGTTATGGTGGAAGACCGCTACGGTGGCCCTGGTGGGCCCCCAAAGTGTTACAGTGAGATGTAGCTGCGGGTTCTCGTTCTGAGCTATGTGTAGAAAACAATAGCCCGAACTCTTTATGCTGTAGGCTTCAGCCATTTTATTATTACAAAGATGTAAAAATTGGCCGGGCGTGGTGGGCACGCTCGTCATCCCCGCGCTGGGGAGGCGGAGACAGGAGGATCGCGCGGGTTCGAAGCCAGCCTCAGCTACTGAGTGAGGCTCTCGGCAACTTAGTGAGACCCAATTTCCAAAATAAAAATGTAAAAAAATAGGTCTGGGAGTGTAGCCCGGAGGCAGAAGGGCTTCCAGGAACTCCAGTACCACCAAAAAAAAAAAAAAAAGATGGAAAAATAGAACAGATAGTCAAGCCCTGCAACCCAAAGGGGGTATAGGCGAGTGATTTGAAAATAAGTCACTGAAGTCTTTTTTTTAAACAAATTTTTATTGAACATAAATGATATATATTTAAACTATACTTGGTGCCCTCTCCCCTCTGCCCCCATTTTCCCTTCCCCCCCTCACACCAATGGTTGTCCAGGGTAACCATGCCATATTTATAATTTGGATGTAGACCCTCATTAATCAAGATCGGCCTTCCTCCTCTCCTATCTTTCCATTCAGACTTTGCTGATATTTCCCCTGCATTATCTGGAGTCCCTCTGGTATCCTCTGTGTTCCCTAGTTTGGGCATATTAGAGGAAACATATGTACCTTCTCCTTCTGTGCCTGGCTGATCTCACTTAACATAATGTTCTCCAGGACTTTCCATCTTCTTGCAAATGATATGATTTTCTTCTTCTTTATGGCTGAATAGAATTCCATTGTGTGTATTTCCCACAGTTTTGCTATCCATTCATCTGTTGATGGTGACCTGGGTTGGTTCCATATTTTGGCTATTACAAATTGTGCTGCTATGAACATAGGTATGCATAAGTGTTGCTGTATTTCTCTGTTTTCAACCCCTTTGGAAAAATACCCAGGAGTGGTAGAGCTGGATCGTATGGTGGATCTATTCCCAGTTTTCTAAGGAATCTCCACACTGATCTCCATAGTGGCTGAACTACTTTGCACTCCCACCAACAGTGTAAAAGAGTTCCTCTTTCCCCACATCCTCGCCAGCATTTGTTGTTATTTGATTTCTTTATGCTTGCTACTCTGACTGGGGTTAGATGGAATCTCAGTGTAGTTTTGATTTGCATCTCCCTGATGGCCAGTGATGAAGAACATCTTTTCATGTATCTATTGGCCCTTTGTATCTCTTCTTTTGTGAAGTGTCTATTTAGTTCATTTGCCCATTTCTTGATTGGGTTGTTTGTTTTGCTAGTGTAGAGCCTTTTGAGCTCTTTGTATACTCTGGATATTAGCCCCCTATCAGAGTGGTGGCTGGTAAAGATCTTTTCCCATTCTGTAGGCTTCCTCTTTAGGTTATTGATAGTTTCCTTTGATGAGAAGAAACCTTTTAGTTTGATGCTATCCCACTTGTTTATTCTTGCTTTAATTTCCTGCGCTTTGGAGATTTGGTTGAGGAAGTTACTGCCTGTGCCTATATGTTGTAGTGATGAGCCTATGTTCTCCTCAACTAACTTCACAGTCTCAGGTCTAATTTCTAAGTCTTTGATCCATCTTGAGTTGATTCCTGTGTTAGGTGAGATATAGGGGTTTAGATTCATCTTTCTACAAATGGTTAGCCAGTTCTCCCAGCACCATTTGTTGAAAAGACTGTCTTTTCTCTAGCGTATGTGTTTGGCCCCTTTGTCAAAGATTAATTGACTAAAAATGTGTTGGTTTGTTTCTGTATCTTCTATTCCAATCCACTGGTCAGTATATCTGTTTTTGTGCCAGTACCATGCTGTTTTTACTACTATTGCTCTATAGTATAGTTTGAAGTCTGGGATTGTAATGCCTCCTGCATGTTTCTTATTGTTGAGAATTGCTTTGGCTATTCTGGGTCTTTTCTTTCTCCATATGAAGTTCATGATTGATTTTTCTAGGTCTGTGAAGAATGTCACTGCTATTTTAATGGGAATTACATTGAATCTATAGATCACTTTTGGCAGAATGGCCATTTTGATATTTATTCTGCCTATCCATGAGCACGGGAGATCTTTCCATCTTCCGAGGTCTTCTTCAATTTCTTTCTTTAATGTTTTATAGTTTTTGTTGTAGAGGTCTTTTACATCCTGGGTTAGGTTTATTCCTAGGTATTTTATTGGTTTTGAGGTTATAGTGAATGGAATTGTTTTCTTTGTTTCTTTCATTGTGGATTCATTGTTGGTGTAAAGAAAAGCCACTGATTTCTTTAGGTTGATTTTGTATCCTGCGACTTTGCTGAATTTGTCGATCAGCTCCAGAAGTCTTTTGGTTGAGTTCTTTGGGTCTTCCAGATAAAGGATCATGTCATCTGCGAATAAGGATAATTTTAATTCCTCTCTTTCTATGTGAATTCCTTTGATTTCCTTCTCTTGTCTGATTGCTGCAGCAAGAGTCTCAAGGACTATATTGAAACGGAGTGGTGATAGTGGGCATCCTTGTCTTGTTCCTGACTGTAGCAGAAATTCTTGCAGTTTTTCCCCATTCAATATAATGTTGGCTTTGGGTTTGCAGTATATTGCCTTGATGATGTTGAAGTACTTTCCTTCTATCCCAATTTTTGGCAGTGTTTTTAACATAAATGGGTGTTGGATTTTGTCGAAGGCTTTTTCAGCATCTATTGCTATGATGATGTGGTTTTTGTTCTTGGTTCTATTTATGTGGTGAATAACATGTATTGATTTGCGTATGTTGAACCAGCCTTGTTTTTCTGGGATGAAACCGACTTGGTCATGATGTATTATTCTCTTGATACAGTTTTGAATGCGTATAGCTAGTATTTTGTTTAGAATTTTTGCATCTATGTTCATTAAGGATATTGGTCTCTATAGTTTTCCTTTCTTGAAGTATCTTTATTTGGTTTGGGGATTAATGTGATACTGGCCCCATAGAAGGAATTTGGGAGAGTTCCATCTCTTTCAATTTCCCGGAACAAGTTCTGAAGTATTGGTATTAGTTGTTCATGGAAGGTTTTGTAGAATTCAGCTGGGAACCCATCTGGGCCTGGGCTTTTCTTTGGTGGAAGAATTTTTATTGCCATTTCTATTTCTTTGGTTGCTATTGGTTGGTTTAGGCTTGCTATATCCTCTTGGCTGAGTGTAGGTAGGTTAACTGTGCTTAGAAATTATCAATTTCTTCCATGTTTTCAAGTCTATTGGAGTATAAATTTTTAAAGTAGTTTCTGGTAATCTTTTGAATTTCTTCACTATCTGTGGTGATATCTTCTTTTTCATTTCTAATTTTGATAATTTGAGTTGATTCTCTTTTTCTTTTGATTAGGTTGGCCAGGGGTTTATCAATTCTGTTAATCTTTTCAAAGAACCAACTTTTTGTTTTATTGAGTCTTTGAATTGTTTTTTGTTCTCTATTTCATTTATTTCTGCTGGCTTTGGGAATAGACTGTTGCAGAATTTCTAGGTCCTTGAGTTGTGTCATTAGGTTCTTTACTTGGTGGTTCTCCGTCCCTCTTATGTGGGCACTCAATGCAGTAAACTCTCCTCTTAGTACTGCCTTCATGGTGTCCCATAGATTTTGGTAGGTTGTGTCTCTGTTTTTGTTTGATTCCATAAATTTATTTATTTCTTCCCTAATTTCTGCTCTTACCCATTCGTCGTTCAATAGTGTATCATTCATTCTCCATGAATTTGAATACTTCCTTTCGAGTTTCCTGTTGTTGATTTCTACTTTTATTCCATTATGGTCTGAAAAGACGCAAGGAATTATATTACATCTTTTGAATTTGCAGGTCACTTTCTTTGTGACCCAGGACGTGGTGTATTTTGGAGAAGGTTCCATGGGCTGCTGAGAAGAATGTGTATTCTGTATTCCTGGCTGAAATATTCTGTAAATGTCTATTAGGTCCATTTGGTTTATGGTTTTCTTTAGTTCTAAGGAGTCTTTACCCATCTTTTGCCTTGAAGATCGATCCAGTGGTGTGAGAGGCGTATTAAAGTCTCCTAGTATTATTGTATTTCTATTTGGGATCTGATGTTCAGAAGGGTTTTTTTTTTTTTTTACAAATGTGGTTGCACCCGCATTTGGGGCATAAATATTTACTATCATTATATCTTCTTGGTGTATTGTTCCTTTTAATAAAAGGAGGTGCCCTGATTTCTCTCTTCTGATGTGTCTTAGTTTAAAGTCTGTTTTGTTGGATATCAGGGTTGCTACCCCTGCTCTTTTTTGGTCTCCAATAGCATGCTATATCTTTTTCCATCCTTTCACTTTCAGTCTGTGAATGTCTTTGGCTGTGAGGTGAGTTTCTTGCAGACAGCATATATTTGGATTATGTTTCCTAATCCACATTGCCAGTCTATGTCTTTTGATTGGTGAGTTAAGTTTTTTGACATTAAGAGATATTATTGAAATATGATTTTTGTTTTCTGCCATTTTGTGTTCTGTCTACTCTTGGGTGGTTTGGTCTTTCTTCTTTATTTAAATGTCCCACTTATTAACTTCCTCTTTTCTCCAGTTCTGAAGTCTGCTTCTTTGTTACCGACTGGCTCAGTCCTGTGGGGGCAAGTCCACTCGCGACCGGGAGCCTCAGAAAGATGGGGCAAAAGGCAGGTGGAGTTCTGCAGAAACTTATCTGCAGCAATTCCTTCCCCTCTATGAATTCCCTAAGTTTTTAGGTACGGCGCTTGGGGAAGAATTTGAGGTGGACAAAGGCTTCTTGAGCCAATGACACTTTATTACAAAAACTCCAAGAAATTTATACCTTTCACCAGTAAAGTTAATAGTAAGAGGAGAGGGAGGTGGGTGTAATCATTGTGAAGTAATAATGAATGACATGTAAACAAAGGTAATAAAACTAGTCCTTCAGCTGGCTGTTGATCTTCGAGAGATTGACTCCTGACTCCTGACTCCTGATTCTTTTCCAAGGTCTTTGCAGATAAGCAGTCCCAGGGGGCCACTTCCCAAAATAAACAAGCATGGCCAAGGCTTGGGGGTTTCTCGGGGAATCTTCTTTGGCTTTCTTGGAACTTTCCATCTTTTGGGCTCAGTTCATATAGCAAGTGTGGGGAGACGTGGTGATTCAGGTGGATGTGATAAAGTTTCTCCAGGTGTTGGCATTTTTATCTCCTAAATCTGAAAGCTTAAGCAAACTCACAACACAGTTTTGCAGACAAAATACCACAAACAACACCACAAAGTTCTTGGTTTTAATTGTCAGATGTATTTCCTTAACTGCTGAGCATTCTTCTTTAGACAGTAAGCCTATTAAAAGTCTAACCATCTTTAATAATCCATTTCTCTGTCACAAACCCTCTGCAACCTGCTTCTAACTTTCTAATTCCTTTCTCTCCCAGTCGGGACTTTCTTATGATAAGCTCTTCTTCATGCAAAAATGCTTTTCTTACTCTTACACGGTATTTCCTTTCCTTCATACATATATATTTAGAACGTCTGTCCTTTATTTTGTCATATTCATTAACCATGCGGTCAGCCTCTCTGTCTTCAGGAATATTTACACTGGGCGTAAAAGTCACCAATCTTTCTCCTTGAGTCTATTGTATTTGGGCAACTAAGTTGTTTATCAACTAAATTGCTTTAAGGTCACACACAAGGTTTTTATCTTCTCTGTCTCTAGGCAGGATCTCAAGGGTAAACAAAGTTTCCTTAAACTGAGCTATCGGTTACCGGTTACCGCAGTTAATAGCTTAACCTAGTGATAGGAGTGAGGGTCGGAGACCCTTTGTGATTGCTGCAGCTGGAATGCTTATCACAGCATCTGAATTCTGGCCAGTTTTTCCCTTACTATTGAACAAAGCCAAGGACGTTTAGGCAAATTATTAGAGATTTTATTTCCACGGACTCAATTTCATCATAGTCCTGATTTCACATCATTGGAGCAATTCGTGTAGAAAGTTAAAAGGAATCATTAATAGTCATGAAGGGTAAAAGTGGGGGATATTTTGGCCAGAGACGACCCTCTTTCTCGGGGCGTTCTGCCGACTAACTATGTGGAGTGGGGGGTCTCAACACATAGATGCCGAGGCAGCAGGATGTCTTGGCACTTCTTCCTTTTTTTTTTCCTTATGGTTTATTTCTTTAAGAATTTCCTCTAGTGTTGGCTTTGAATTCATGAATTTTTTAAGATTCTGTTTATCCTGAAAGACTTTGGTTTCTCCATTGATCTTGAATAGTAGTTTTGCTGGATAGAGTAGTTTTGGTTGGAAGTTGTTTTCTTCCAGGGTCTGAATCACGTCGTACCGGTCTCTCCTGGCATTCATGACCTGGGCTGTATAGTCTGGGGTGATTCTTACTGTTTTGCCTCTATATGTCACCCGTCCTTTTGTTCTCACTGCTTTTAAGATTCCTTCCTTGGCCTCTATGTTGGTCATTTTGGTTATTATGTGGTGTTGGGAGGTGCTTCTTTGGTCCTGTCTCAATGGAGTTCTGTATGCCTCCTGGACATGAAGTTCCAAGTCTCTTTCCATGTTTGGGAAATTCTCTGAAATTATTTCTTTGAAGAGATTGCGGATGCCCTTGGTCTGTACCTCTATCCCTTCTTCAATGCCTATTATCCGTAAGTTAGGGTGCTTCATATTATCCCATATTTGCTGGATGTTTAGGGTTTGTTGCTGTAAAGATTTCTGTATATCACTGACTGTGTTTTCGGTTTTGGATGTACTGTCTTCTAACAGTGATATTCTACTTTCCACTTCATCTAATCTTCCAGAATTTCTTTCTGTTGCTGTCTTCATTGCACTTATTGACTCTTTCATTTCATTCCAGACCTCTTTCTGATTCTTTCTTAGTGTTTCCAACTCATCTTTCATCTCCTCTAGACTTGTTTTAAATCCTTTCATCATATTGTAGATCGAGATTCTGAACTCCCCTTCTTGCATTTTTTGTAGGTCAGTATTCGTGACTTCTGTCGTTTCTCCGCTATTCCTGGTTCTCATATTTTCAAAGCTCTTCTGTTGTCTTCCCATTGGTTGTGGGTATTGTGTATAGTACAGTCTTAGTAGTAGGGATTCAGAAGAGTTAACAGGTAAGCAGTACTTTTTCGAGTGATGAGGGTTGGGTGATGGTGGAGTAGCAGGGGTCAGAAGTCAGGAACCATGAACACCAAAATTTTGTTTCTCTGCTTCACAAAATGACAGTAGACAGTAGCCAATGAAAACAGTTGTTGAGTGCGCTGTCGTGGACTCGGTGAACTCGCTGCCGCCACCGAAGGCAATGTGGGGCTGCTGCCACTTCCTCGGCCATGAGGCTGGCGTATTTCTTTTCTGGTTTTGAGCTCTACTCTGAGTCCCTGGAGGGCATGCTGAGCCCGGCCCCTGGGAGCTTTAGACGCTCCTTGCACCGAAAAAACTGCTGAATTACACCCAGCTGTTCCGCAGCTGCTCACCTCAGTTCCCTGTCCACTCCTCCTCTCTGGAGCCTGGTGGCTGGTTGAGTGAGCTGGTCCGGAGCCATCCGGTAAATTCTCCGCTGCCAGTGGCAGTATGGTGCTGCTGCTGCATCCCGGCCATGAGGTCGGCGTATCTCCTCTCCGGTTCTGAGCTCCGTTCTGAGTCCCCCTCCTCTCTGGAGCCCGGCGCTGCGAGGGAAGATGGCGCCGATTGTTAGCGGGATTCGTACACGCCGCTTTACTACATCGCCATCTTTCGGAAGTCCCCACTGAAGTCGTTTGGATACAGAACCTTTTATACCAAGTGTTCTGATCCGACTACATCCGCCCCTTCTCCGGGGCAGGTCTTTTGATGTGGGGATTCCTTCCCGTAGACCTGCCCTGTCTCTGGTACAGATCCCAAACCTTTTGTTACACCCCAAAATGTGCCAATTGATTAAAAAGACCCCGGGCTTCCTGTCTTTCCTTGCTAATCACCCCTGGTGCCTGGAGCCCTGCAGCCCTTTCCCAATCCCGGCACATTTTGATACATTTTGCAGCCCTTTCCCAATCCCGGCACATTTTGATACATTTTGCAGCCCTTTCCCAATCCCGGCACATTTTGATACATTTTGAAGCCCTTTCCCAATCCCGGCACATTTTGATACATTTTGAAGCCCTTTCCCAATCCCGGCACACCCACCACGGCCTAATTTTTGCACCCGTGCCTCCGTCCGCAGAGATCCGCACGCAGCTGGTGGAGCAGTTCAAATGCTTGGAGCAGCAGTCGGAATCGAGGCTGCAGCTGCTTCAAGACCTCCAGGAATTCTTCCGCAGGAAAGCTGAGATCGAGCTGGAGTACTCGCGCAGCCTGGAGAAGCTGGCCGAGCGCTTCTCTTCCAAAATCCGCAGCTCCCGGGAACACCAGTTCAAGTGAGGAATTGCCCCCGGGGGTCCCGGGAGGTGGGAAGCCGGGAGGCCAGGAGGCCGCACCAGAAAGCTGGGTTTTATTGGAAGCCAAGCGCGTTGTTGAAGGGGCTGTATCTCTGAGCCTTGGTCGCCCTCCTGCGTAGAGCGAGATATTTCTAGAAATTACTTGATGCCGAAGCTTGCCCCAGGAAAATTCTTGTCACAACTGTAAGCACCGAATGTTCCTGTTGTCAATATTTTGCCAACCTGCAGGCGCGGAGCGAGCCTCCCGTCCTGCACAGATGATGAGGTCTTTTTTAGAACTTCCCGACTCTGTCCAGTGGCTTCTCATCTGGGCATTGGCACCCTTCTGAGTTTCTGGCATTCCAGTACTGGGGAGGCTGAGACAAGAGCATTGCAGGTTTGAGGCCAGCCTCTAATTAGCCAGGCTCTCAGCTACTTAGCAAGACCCTTTTTATTTTATTTAATTAATTAATTAATTTTTTTGGGTGGTTCTGGGGTTCCTGGAAACCCTTCTACCTCCGGGTTACACTCGCAGACTTATTTTTTTAAAATATTTTTTATTTGGAAACAGGGTCTCTTAAGCCAGCAAGGCTGGCTTCGAACCAGAGCGATCCTCCTGTCTCCGCCTCCCAAGCGCGGGGATGACAAGCGTGCGCCACCACGCCCGGCAGCGAGACCCTTTTTTAAAGTTAAGAATAAAAAGGGAAAGCTGGGCGTGGTGGTGCACAAAGGAGGATCATGGTTCGCGGACAACCTCAGCTACTTAGTGAGGCCCCTTGAGACTCAGTGAGACCCTGTTTCAAAAAGTAAAAAATAGCCGGGCGTGGTGGCGCACGCTTGTCATCCCCGCGCTTGGGAGGCGGAGACAGGAGGATCGCTCTGGTTCGAAGCCAGCTGCGCGTGCTGGCTTAAGAGACCCTGTTTCCAAATAAAAATGTAAAAATAGGTCTGGGAGTGTAGCCTGGAGGTAGAAGGGCTTCCAGGAACCCCAGTACCACCAAAAAAAAAAAAAAAAAAAAGTAAAAAAAAAAAATAGGTCTGGAAGTGTAGCTTGAAGGTAGAATGCCCCTGGGTTCCATCCCCAGTACTGCAAAATAAATAAATAAATAAATAAATAAATAAATAAATAAAATAAAAAGGGCTGGGGTGTAGCTTGGATGTTGAATGCCCCTGGGTTCTATCCCCAGAACTGCAAAAGAAAGAAAGAAAGAAAGAAAGAAAGAAAGAAAGAAAGAAAGAAAGAAAGAAAGAAAATAAAATAAAAAGGGCTGGGGGTGTAGCTTGGAGGTAGAATGTCCCTGGGCTCCATCCCCAGTACCGCTAAATAAATGAATGAATGAATGAATGAATGAATGAATGAATGGCTGGCTGGCTGGGGGTTTAGCTCAGAGGTCGAATGCCCCTCAGTTCAGTCTCCAGGATGCACCTTCCCCCCAGATGCTAAACTCGTCCTTACAGTGTCTTCTCCGTGGAGGGTCTTCAGTCTCCTCCTCTCCTGTTTGCTCCCTGGAGGACGTGGCACCCACCCTTTCCTGCCTCGTGCACTTACTCACGTTCTCAAATCCTGCCCCGCCACGGTCCTCAGCCGCCCAGGCCAGAGTTCTGCATGACCTGGCAGACTGGGGTCCTCCGGCTACCAGGACTGCTCAGGGTTGAGCACTGCCCAGGGAGTCCTCTGGCCTGAAGCCTGACCCTGGTTGAGCGTGGTTGACCTTGGTCGACCACATCCTGGTTCTCTTGGCTTGCAGAGACGTCCGGTGGAGGGCTGAGGTCTCCCTTCTCATTTGTAAGTGCGACCACTGGAGAGAGGGATCGAGCCAGGCGGGACTGGGAGATGGGGCAGGGGGCCCCTGTTCCCTTGCGTGGCCTCTAATGAGCCCCCCAGGCCCCCCATGGGTTCATTAACCAAGCCACCAGCCGGGCCGGGAGCCCCAGCTGGCAGTCGGGCCAAGCACGCTGCCTGTCAAGTCGGGAAAGTCTAATGAGGGCGTCGCCCAGGCCTGTGCAGTGGGCCGGGCCCTCCGCATGGTGCGAATGCCCTGGCGGAGCCCCTGACGGCTGTTGGAAGGGCTGGCTGGGCTCACCTTTGACCCCAGGGCGCTGGCTGACCCCTGGCTGCCTCCTCCTTGGGGCTCAGCGTATGAAGAGGTCTGTGCTGTGCTCTGGGTCTTTCATCCCGCCTGCCCCGATCCTTTCTTTTTTCTTCTTTTCTTTTCTCTTCTTTTATTTTCCTTTCTTTTTTCTTCTCTTCTCCTCTCCTCTCCTCTCTTCTCCTCTCTTTTCTTCCCCTCCCCTCTCTTCCCCTCCCCTCCTCTCCTCTCCTCTTTTGGATATTGAATCCAGAGGCATACCACCTCTTGAGCTATACCCTCAGATCTATTTTATTTTTATTTTGAAACAGGGTCTCACTAAGTTGTGGAGGGCCTCACTAAGTAGCTGAGGCTGGCCACGAACCTGCGATCCTCCTGTCTCAGCCTCCCAAGTACTGGGATGACAAGTGTGCGTCACCAGTCCAGCTTTAAGGCACCTGTACTTTGAGAAGTTTTGGCGAGAGAGAGGGAGAGCGAGAGAGAGATGAAGGGAGAGAGAAAAGGAGAGGGAGAGGGAATGGGAGAAGGAGAGAAGGAAGAGGACAGGGTGGGGGTCAGGAGAAAGAGAAAAAGAAGTGGAGGCGTGATGGCAGAGGTCTGCAATCTCAGTACTTGGGAGGCTGAGGTGGGAGGATTACAGGTTTGAGTCCAGCCTCCGCAACTTACTGAGCTCCTTAGCAACCCAGCAAGACCCTGTTTAAAAAAATATATATAAAACAGGCTGGGAGTGTAGCTCACAGGTAGAATCATTCTACCCTGGATTCATTCCTTGGTACTGAGGAGAAAAGAACCCTTTGTTTGAGAACCACTGGCTACTTGACATTCATTAGCAAACAGAAGGCAGAAGGCTCGGTGGAGTTTTGCAGTAAATAAACCTGTTGACTTCTTTCTGAAAGCTCTTTGACCGCAGAATTCCCGCTTCACAATACATATTAATATTTCATAAACCATTCTTCTTTGCGACCCAATTTGTAGACAAACACCGATTGCTTCTGTAGTATGAATGTTCTGTGCACATAGAGTTCTGTATTTGGGGTATTCTCATTGTATTCTGATGATCCCCCCTACCGTGTGTGTGTGTGTGTGTGTGTGTGTGTGTGTGTGTGTGTGTGTGAGAGAGAGAGAGAGAGAGAGAGATTGATTGGAGATTGAGCTTAGGGGCATTCTATCCCCAAGCTATACCCCCAGACCTATTTTATTCTTTTATTTTGAAACAGAGCCTCACTAAGTAGCCGAGGCCGGCCACGAACCTGCGATCCTCCCGTCTCAGCCTCCCAAGTACTGGGATGACAAGTGTGAGCCGCCACGACCAGCTGCTCTTTTATATTTTTATTATTTGCAGTACTGTGAATGGAACCCAGAGGCATTCTACCTTCTAGCTATTCTCCCAGACCAATTTTATTTCTAATTTTGAAACAGGGTCTCACTAAGTAGCTGAGGCTGGCCACGAACCTGCGATCCTCCTGTCTCAGCCTCCCAAGCACTGGGATCATAAGCATGCACCACCTATGAGTAACGTTGAAATTGAGTTGGGGGTCGCGAAGGAGGCGAACACCAGCCAAGTTATTAAAGGCTCTTTAATTAAAACTGGCACCTTTGGGCGAGGTCTGCTGACCATGGGGAAAGGGACCAATGACTGAGCAACAGGGCCACGCGGTCAGCAGAATCATGGTCGGTCAGCAGAGCCACGCGGTCAGAGCGGAACTGAGGATATTTATGTAGCAGGACCCTGGGCTGGGGCTAGCTGGTCCTCTGGCGACATCTGTAGTCTCGTGACCTCTGAAGTCTTCCTCGCGACACCCGGAGTCTCGCGACATCTCCACTCTGGCTTCCAGGTTCCGTCTCCTGTCCCCGCTGCAGGGTCCTGTGGGGGAAGGGAGGGACCCGACCTATCACCATGTTAGCACCTTTTGACTCTAGTGTAGGGACATTTTCATCTGGAAAACAAATATCTTCTGAGAGCCAGCTGCAGGGTAGCCTCACTTGACCCAGGCAGCAGTAGGCGAGGTCAGATACAACTGTGCCGTGGCGGGAACGAGACAGAAGAACATGGTAGAGGTGGGGCGCAGCTCACTGCCGGGGGGACGTGAAGGAGGGGAGACACCTTGCTAAGGCCTCGGTGACAAGAAGAACCAACGTGGCCCACTGACACCCCTCCAGGCTCCCTGCGGCCCCCTTCGGGGCTCTCCTGGCCCACTGACACCCCTCCAGGCTCCCTGCGGCCCCCTTCGGGGCTCTCCTGGCCCACTGACACCCCTCCAGGCTCCCTGCGGCCCCCTTCGGGGCTCTCCTGGCCCACTGACACCCCTCCAGGCTCCCTGCAGCCCCCCTTCGGGGCTCTCCTTGTTTTCGCAGTTGTCTGTTTATGTGACTGTTCATTGCCATCCGAGACCCTTACTAGAGTCTCAGATGCACAAAGCAAAGAGGTGCTTATTTTTTTTGTCTTTTTTTTGATGTACCAGGGATTAAACCCAGGGGCATTCTACCTCTGAGCTACACCCCCAGCCCAACTTTATATTCTTTATTTTGAAATAGGCTCTCACTAAGTTGCAGAGGGCCTCACTAAGTAGCTGAGACTGGCTGCAAGCCTGCGATCCACCTGTCTCAGCCTCCCAGATGCTGGGATTCCAAGCGTATACTACCATGCCTGGTGTGGTGCTTATTTTGCTGACCCTAGACAGCACCAGGTTACCATTTGCTGAACTCATGAGTAACACAACCAAATTCCAAATCTTTTTTTTTTTTTTTTTTTTTTTGGTGGTACTAGGAATGGACCCAGGGACATCCTGCCTCCAAGTGACACCCCCAGCCCTGTTTCTTATTCTTTATTTTGAAACGGGGTCTCACTGAGTTGCAAAGGGCCTCACTAAGTAGCTGAGGCTGTCCGAGAACCGCGATCCTCCTGTCGCAGCCTCCTGAATGCTGGGATTACAAGCGTGCCCACCACGCCTGGCTTCCAAAACTTGCTTAGGTAGCAAGAGATTAACTGTATCTTTCTGGTCCTAGATCGAATTGGGGTTGCTCTTTTCGGAGGCAATTTGGCTGGCAAACCCAGTTGAATATTCTGGAAGGGAGTTGCAGGCCAGGAACAAGAATTGGCGCCTGGACTGAGCTGGGTGTGGTGGTGCATGCTTGTAAGGCCAGCATTTGGGAGGCTGAGACAGGAGGATCGCGCTTCACAGAGAGTCTCAGTTACTTAGGCCCTTTGCAACTCGGTGAGACCCTGTTTCCAAATAAAGAAGGTAGAATGCCCCTGGGTTCCATCCCCAGTACTGGGGGGGAAAAATTGGTGCCTGGGAATGGATTCCGCAGCAGAAGCTCCCCCTGGCCTCTGAGAGGGAGCAGGACCCCAGGGCGGTGGGTCTGGATTTGTCTGCAGTAGGGCTTAGCACACTTGGAAGTGGGTTGTGTTTGCTAAGCAGAATTTGCCGGGCCCCAGCTGAGGAGCCGAAGCAAATGCTAATTTCATTTTCCTAACTTACCAGCTTGGCAAGGCTGGGCCTCTGCAGCTCCCCTCTCCTGGAAAACCTCACACCCACCTCCCCCAGCGAAGGGAAGAAAGCAAGCCGTGACTCACCAGGAATGTTCATTGCTATTTTCTGTCCATAAAAAAAGCAAACATATACATATGCGAACACTTCAGCAGTATGCCTTAGCGCAGCCACTCCTGCCAAGGAAGCCGAAGCAACACGTACATGTAAGATTAGAAACGCAGAAAGGTTGCTCAGGGGTAACTTTGCCAAGAGAGTGCCGGCCTGGGTTTTTGACATCTTTCCAAACTGAGACTACACCACAAAAAAATAGCTGCTGACCTTGAGAGAAAAAGGGGTTCCTAGCCGGGTGTGGTGATGCACGCTTGTAATCCAGCATTTGGGAGGCTGAGACAGGAGGATTGTGGTTCTTGGCCAGCCTCAGCTACTTAGTGAAGTCTTTTGCAACTCAGTGAGACCCTGTTTCAAAATAAAGAATAAAAAATAGGGCTGGGGGTGTAGCTCGGAGGTAGAATGCCCCTGGGTTCCATCTCCAGCACCACAAAAAAGAAAATGGGGTTCTTTTGGTGGGGGTTATACTGGGGATTGAACCCAGCAATGTCCTACCTCCGAGCTACAACCCCGGCCTTTTTTATTTTATTTATTTATTTATTTGTGGCACTGGTGTTTGAACCCAGAAGCCTTTTATCTTCTAGCTATACCCCCAGCCCAATACCTGAGAGGCTGAGAAAAGAGGATCGCAGGTTGGAGGCTAGCCTCAGCAACCTAGCGAGACCCTGTTTCAAAAGTAAAAATTAGCCGGGCGTGGTGGCGCACGCTTGTAATCCCCGCGCTTGGGAGGCAGAGACAGGAGGATCGCGCAGGTTCGAAGCCAGCCGCGCGCGCTGGCTTAGGAGACCCTGTTTCCAAATAAAAATGTAAAAATAGGTCTGGGAGTGTAGCCCGGAGATAGAAGGGCTTCCAGGAACCCCAGTACCACCAATAAATAAATAAATAAATAAAAGTAAAAATTAAAAATAAAGAGGGCCAGGGGGTTTAGCTTGAAGATAGAATACCTGTAGGTTTAATCCCCAGTACCAAAAAAAACAAGCCTTTTCTGCAAACATGGGGGACCGGGAGAAGTTGGGGGAGCTAGAGCTCGCCACCCCCGCCCATGCTGGGGTGACGCAGAGCCAGCTGGACTGCGGGGCCGCATCTCTCAGAAAGGGACAGGCTGGCTCGTCGTCGCCCTCTGCCAGGTCCCCAGGAGCCGTGGCGGCTGGCTGTCCTCCTCCCTGCGGCTGCAGCGTGGCCAGCTTCCCAGGGAGGGGGCTCTGTGCATCTGTGCACTGTCCCTGTCGAGCTGTCCTCTAATGCTGCCGGCCTCCACATCTGTCCCTCTGGCCCAGAGGCCTGCATCTGGATGCCCCCGAGACCTTTACACTTGTCACGCTCAGATCCAGCTCATCGCTCCTCTCCCTGGCGCTCCACTGCCTTTTACTCTTTATTCCACCGAGGGCCCCCGCTGCCCCCGACTCAGGTCCCCAACCGGGGAACAAGGGTCATCCGGGACATTCTTCCCTGGTCCACCTCCTCTCCAGCTAATCAGTCGCCCTCCAAGTCGGCTTTATTTACTGCTCTAAGTACCACAGGCTTCTGTCTCGGCCCCCGGATGTGCCCCCACCCTCTGCTCAGCCACTTGAGACTGTGCCTGACCCTCTACTCCCCTGTTCTAGACCCTTCAGCGACTCCCCGCTACCTGGGATGAAACTCCAACTTGCAAGAGGGACCTAAGGGCTCTTGGCCACATGGCTTCCACCCAATTCTCCAACCTCATTTGTCACCCCAAGCCCACTCTAGTGTGGGGCCCCCTCAGCTACATCAAACTCATGGCCCCAACCCCACTTCTTGCTAGACTTTGGTTGTCATATTTCTCCACCTAGAAAGCTCTCCCCGTGCCAGCTGTGGTGGCGCATGCTGTTATCCAGTACTAGGGGAGGCTGAGGCAAGAGGATTGTGGGTTAAAGACCAGCCTCAGCAACACTGTGAGGCCCTCTGCAACCTAGAGAGATCCTGGTTCAAAATAAAAAGGGCTGGGGGTGTAGCTTGGAGGTTGACCATTCCATCCATCCATCCACCCATTGACCCGCCCACCCATCCACCTGTCTATCCGTCTATCCACCTGTCCATCCATCCATCCATCCATCCATCCATCCATCCATCCATCCATCCATCCTCCTGCCTCCAGTCACATGTTTATGAACAAATTCACCCACCCGCTTACCCATCCATCCATCCACCTGTCCGTCTATTTACTCACCCACCACCCACCCATCCATCCATCCTCCAATCTGCTCTCAGTGGTCTTTCCAAAACACCTCTAGTTAGCTAACTTCTCTAACTTTCCACTGCTTAGAGCAGGCATTCTTAATTCTGGCTATATATTAGATCCTTCTAAAGAGCAGTTTAATTTTGTTTTATTTTTATTTTTTTGTGGTTCTGGGTACTGAACTCAGGGGCATTCTACCTCCATGCTACACCCTCAAACCTTTTTATTTTTTGATTTTGAAACAAAGTCTTGCTGGGTTACCGAGAGTCTCACCAAGTTGCTGAGGCTGGTCTTGAACCTGCAATCCTCCTGTCTCAACCTTCAAGTACTGGGATTACAGGCCTGTGTCACTACACCTGGCTTAAAGAGTATTTAAAAATACTGTATCCCCAGAGGTTCTGACTTAATTGGTTTTGGTGTCTTTTTAAAAGCTCCCCAAGTGACCTAGTGGGTGAAACAGGTTCAGAGCTATGTGGCCTAAAAGATAAAGTTCCAGGTCTTTAGTCTGGCATTCAGTGCCCTCTACAGTCAGGCCCTCATCCTGTCTTTCTGGCCTCATGTCCAATTTTTAGCATACTAAAAATCCCAGTTTTCCTGATACTTTACCATATTCACACCCACAGTTACCTCTGTCTATAATTCCATCTCTCTTACCCTCTGATTCTTTGGAAAACTCCTACCCATCCTTCAAGACCTGCACAAATTTGACTTTATGTGAGGTCCCCTCTTCCATAGCATCTACTGTATGGTAGCCACGCTGGGTTCTGAGTATGATAACAGCCCCCATTCTTAAAGAGTTCCCAGTGAGGTAAGGGGTGAGGGATGGAAACAAAAGGCAGAATGTATCAGTCAGCTTTCTGTCGCTGTAACAAAACCTGAGATAACCAACTTATAAAGAGATAACCAACTTATAAAAGGTTTATTTGGGCTCACAATTTTGGTGGCTCTCATCCATCATTGGGGCAGACCATACCATAGTTTTTAGGTGTTTTGTGGGAGAGTAGTACATCAAAGCAGGGGTGCCTGGCATAGCAAAGCTGTTTAACTCATAGCCAGAAAGCAGAAAAGGGGACAAGGAAGGGTCTGGTGTTATCGTACACCACCAATAACCTAAAGACCTCTCACAGGCCCCGCCTCTTAAAGGTCCCATTAGCTTCCATTAGCACAACACTGGAAACCAAGCGTTTAAGACACAGACATTTGGGGGACACTTAGAGCCAACCTGTGGCACAGAAGCCCTCAAACTCGTGTGCATATTGCACCCATGTGGAGGGCTTGTCACATCACAGAAGCTGGACCCAGCCCCACGGTTCCATCATCCCACACAGGAAATACCCATCAAAATGTCAATCAGAAAGCCGGGCGTGATGGTGCACGCTTGTAATTCCAGGTTTGGGGAGGCTGAGACGGGAGGGTCACAGTTCTTGGACAGCCTCAGCTACTTAGCGAGGCCCTTTGCAACTCAGTGAGAGCCTGTTTTCAAAATAAAGAATACAAAATAGGGCTTGGGTTGTAGCTTGGAGGTAGAATGCCCCCGGGTTCCATCCCCAGTACCACACACACAAAAGTCAAACAGATATATAACTTAGAGTAACTCTGAGATCATTACCATGTTTTGAGAGGTTTGCTCTTTTGAGAAAAATAATGAGTGAATAATGAGAGAGAGAGAGAGAGAGAGAGAGAGAGAGAGAGAGAGAATGTGTGTGTGTGTGTGTGTGTGTGTGTGTGTGTGTGTGTGTTGTTCAGCACTGGAGATGGAGCCCAGGGACATTCTTCTTCTAAGCTACACCCCCAGCCCACTTTTTTATTCTTTATTTTGAAACAGAGTCTCTCTGAGTTGCAAAGGGTCTCCCTAAGTAGCTGAGGCTGGCCGTGAACCGTGATCCTCCTGTCTCAGCCTCCTGAATACTGGAATTACCTATATGTGCCCTCATACCTGGCACTAGAGTGTTTGAAAAAAATACGTACGTATACAGAAAATATAGAAAGGATATATAAGTTCTAGATTATGATTCCCAACTCTTTTTGTTTTTATTTTTGGGTACTGGGGGGATGAATTGGGGGCACTCTACCTCTGACCTCTACTCCCAGACTTTTTTTTATTGTTTATTTTTTATTTTTTTATTTTTTGGTGGTACTGAGGTTCCTGGAAGCCCTTCTACCTCCGGGCTACACTCCCAGACCTATTTTTACATTTTTATTTGGAAACAGGGTCTCCTAAGCCAGCGCGCGGGGCTGACTTCGAACCTGCGCGATCCTCCTGTTTCTGCCTCCCAAGCGCGGGGATGACAAGCGTGCGCCACCACGCCCGGCCTTATTGTTTATTTTGAAATAAGATCTCACTAAGTTGCTGAGGGCCTCGCTAAGTGGCTGAGGCTGGCTGTGAACCCGCTATCCTCCTTGTCTCAGCCGCTCAAGTCCTGGGGATCAAAGGCACGATTTCCGCCTTATTTTACTTTAATTGCACCTGTGTCAATTTCATTGAAATACTTGCAGAATTGAAAATTCTAGGAGTCTCTGGTGTCGGCCCTGACAACTTGTATTGCCAACACGTTCTCCAGGGCTGCTGGCGCTTGCTGTTTTGGGGACCGCACTTTGAGAAGCACTGTCTATTAGTGTGGTCAGGGGAATGCTTCCTAGGGAGGAGCCATGGTACAGGAAGAGGAGGAGGCGGATGGAAGAGGAGCAGGGGGCCAGAGTGATCCGGGTGGCAGGAAGGGTGTATGAAGGTTCCAGAGGAAAGTACCTGGCATGCAGACACAAGAACTTTCCAGGTTTTGGAGTATCCAGCCCCGCACCTCCTGCAACTCCTCAGCCTGTGCACATGTTCCGGGCATCCTGGGTGGGCTGTGGGCACCCCCCCAAAAATTATCCGGGCATGGTGGCTTGTAATCCCAGTACTTAGGAGGCTGAGACAGTAGGATCTGGGTTTGCGACCAGCCTCAGCTACTTAGTGAGGTCCTCTTCAAGTTAGGGAGACCTTGTTTCAAAATAAAAAGAATAAAAAAATAGGGCTGGGGGTGTAGCTTGGAGGTAGAATGTTTCTGGGTTCAATCCCCAGCACCACACACACACACACACACACACACACACACACGCACACGCACACTATCAAAAGGGAAGGGCTGGGAAAGTAGAGGCTACACTTTCTGAGAGCATAGCCTCAACAGACTCCCGGGCTGGGTTCCCTTAAGGCAGGCCTGAGGGACCCCATGTCCTGCCTTCCCAGTATCTCTTTCTACACTAGAACTTGGAGTAAGACAGAGACTTGGGGCTAGACGACAGGAGCTCTATGCAGCAAGGTGGGGGTCCTGGTTCAGTTTGAGTTCTCCTGTTGATTTAGGTGCCAGGGATGGAACCCCGGGCCTCCTCTTATCTCAGCCTCCCAAGTACTGGAATGACAGTCACCACGCCCAGCATTTTCTTCTTTTTAATTTTGAGATAGGGTCTCACTAAGTGGCCAAGGGCTTCGCTTAGTTGCTGAGGCTGGCCTCCTGTCTCAGCCTTCCAAGTACTGGGCTCTCCGGCATGCGCCACCACACCTGGTGAGAAGGTGTATTTCTTTTTTTTTTTTTTTTTTTGCGGGTCTGGGGATGGAACCCAGGGGCATTTGACCTCCGAGCTACACCTCCTGCCCTATTTTTTATTCTTTATTTTGAAACCGGGTCTCACTGAGTTGCAGAGGGCCTCACTAAGTAGCTGAGGCTGTCCGCGAACCGTGATCCTCCAGGTCTCAGCCTCCCGAATGCTGGGATTACAAGCGTGCGCCACCACGCCCGGCTGAGAAGGTGTATTTCTAACGAGTTGCCAGGCACAGCTGGGCTGGGGCTGGGGCTGGGTACTTTGCCATTTCCTGTTTGAACATAATACCCAGCTACAGTATGCTAAGAATCTTTCAATCCCTGCAGGACAAAGGCTTATTTGTCCCGCGTGTACTTAATTTATACTTTCCTAATCCCTGATCCAGTGTCAGAACCTGATCCCCCAGGCCTCTTCTACCAACAGGGGGGGAAGGCTCCTGTTCTCAAGAGGTCCAGAGATGTGCAGAGAAAGACAGGGACTAAGAGCCTGAGGAGATTCCTGGGGTGTGGGAGGCCAGGGAAGGGGAGATAACATGCCCTAATTTTTCCTTTCTCCATTACGTAAAGTTCTAGAAATCATAGAAAATATTTCAGACACAGCTGGGTTAGTATTTCTAAGCCCCAGGGAAGCTGGCTTCTTCCCACAAGGTGGAGGTGCATACAGCAGGTGCCACATTCAAGAGGAAAGTGACAACAGCAGCGAGGTGGTAGCTCTGAAAGCCGAACCAGAAGTGCCTTGGTTTCCGCAGGAAGGACCAGTACCTCCTCTCGCCCGTGAACTGCTGGTATCTGGTTTTGCATCAGACCCGGCGGGAGAGCCGCGACCATGCCAGCCTCAATGATATCTTCACGAACAACGTCATTGTCCGCCTCTCCCAGATCAGCGAGGATGTCATCAGACTCTTCAAAAAGGTGAGCCAGTGGGCTGCCCCACCAGCTCCAAGTCCCTGAGCCCGGGTAGCCATGGCGACGCGGTACCACCAGGGCGGGTTAGGGTTTAAGGACCAGGGACCAGGATGGCTGGGCTCAAGGGGCCGAGGGATTGATTGGGCATTCCAGCCCTGGATTAGAACCCTGGGTGTTTCTTTAAAAGACTGTATGCTCTCAGCCACTTGATCGACTAAAAATACAGACCTTTGCCTGGATACGGTGAGGAGCGTATGCATGTGTTGGAGGGAATTCAGAAGGAGGGTGGATCATGAGTGCACACACAAACATCAAAATCTAGAAATGTAAGCCGGGCGTGGTGGCGCACGCTCATCATCCCCGCGCCTGGGAGGCGGAGACAGGAGGATCGCGCGGGTTCAAAGCCAGCCTCGGCTACTGAGTGAGGCTCTCGGCAACTTAGTGAGACCCAGTTTCCAAATAAAGTATAAAATAGGTCTGGAAGTGTAGCCCGGAGGTAGAAAAGACCCTGGGTTCCAACCACCGTACCACACACACACATAAAAAAAATCTAGAAATGTACTCAGAGATAATCCCCTTGATATTCTAGGGACGTCATTATTTTTTCTTTCGGACTGGGCATTGAACCCAGGGCCATTCTACCTCCAAGCTAAACTCCCAGCCTGTATGTATGTATGTACATACGTACGTACTGGGGATGGAACCCAAGGGCATTCTACCTCTGAGCTACACCCCAGCCCTATCTTCCTTCCTTCCTTCCTTCCTTCCTTCCTTCCTTCCTTCCTTCCTTCCTTTTTTCTTTTTTTCCCCCCTAGTACTGGGGATGGAACCCAGAGGCTTTTTCCCTCTAGGGTACATTCCCAGACCTATTTTTATTTTATTTGGAAACAGGGTCTCACCTAGTTGCTGAGAGCCTCACTAAGTAGCTGAGGCTGGCTTCGAACCTGTGTGGTCCTCCTGTCTCAGTCTCCCAAGTACTGGGATTACAAGTGTGCGCTACCATGTACCATGCCCGGTTTAGGGATTTCTTTCTATGTATATATGCAAATATATTTTCTATGAGTGCTTATAGAGTATATATATATATACATATATATATATATATATATATATATATATATATATATATATATATATTTTGCAGTATTAGAGATGGAATCCAGGAAAATTCTACCTCTGAGCTATACCCCCAGCCCTATTTTTTATTCTTTATTTTGAAACCGGGTCTCACTGAGTTGCAAAGGGCCTCACTAAGTAGCTGAGGCTGTCCACGAACTACGATCCTCCTGTCTCAGCCTCCCAAATGCTGGGATTACCAGCGTGCACCACCACGCCTGGCTGGTTTACATTTTTCTAGCATACATAAACATTTCTTCCCAAATGAGATCATACTGCATATATGATATCCCTACCTGTGATATCACCTGTCAAATTAGGTAAATATATATATTTCTAGCCAGGCAGTGGTGGCAAATGCCTGTAATCCCAGTACTTGGAAGACAGAGTCAGAAGATCACCGGTTTGAGGCCAGCCTCAACAACTTAGCTGGGCCTCATTTAAAGAATTTTTAAAAAGCTGAGTTAAACCAGGCGTGGTGGCGCACGCTTGTAATCCCCGCGCTTGGGAGGCGGAGACAGGAGGATCGCGCAGGTTCGAAGCCAGCCGCGCTGGCTTAGGAGACCCTGTTTCCAAATAAAAAGTATAAAATAGGTCTGAGAGTGTGTCTTGGAGGTAGAAGAGCTTCCAGGAACCCCAGTACCACCAAAAAAAAAAAAAAAAAAAAAAGCCGACTTAAATAAATCGGACTACATATATATAAAATGAACTACTACATAATCGTTCAGAATGTTATGAAAGCCAGATGTGCTGGTGTACACCTTTGGTCCCAGCTATCTGGGAGGCTGAGGCAGGAAGATGGCTAGAGCCTAGGAGTTCAGGACTAGCCTGGGCAACACGGAGAGACCCAATCTCAAAAAAAGGTTATAGAAATATAGTGGGCGCTAGAGATGGAACCCAGGGACATTCTACCTCTGCCCTTCCTCCCTTCCTACCTCCCTCCCTCCCTTCCTTCCTTCCTTCCTTTGCGGTATTTAGGATAAAACCTAGGGGCATTCTACCTTTGAGCTATACCTTCAGCCCTATTTTTTATTCTATATTTGGAAACAGGGTCTCACTGAGTTGCAAAGGGCCTCACTAAGTTATAGCAGAGGCTGGCCACGAACCATGATCCTCCTGTCTTAGCCTCCTGAATGCTAGGACTTGAAGCGTTCTTATTTGGAAACAGGATCTTGCTAGGTTGATGAAAGTCTCACTACTTGCTGAGGCTGTCCTCGAACCCGTGATCCTCCTGTCTCAGCCTCCCAAGTACTGGGATTACAAGCGTGCACCACCACGCCCGGTTGGTTGTCTCTTTTATTAGCTGTGTGTCTTTGGCCTCGTTACTTAAATTCTCCGTGCCTCAGTTTCCCCATTTGCAAAACAGAAATAGAAATAACCCCAGAGCTGTTGGGAAGGTGACCGGATTATTATCCCAGTTGACAGGCTGGGCCGCAGCTCTTGATAGTGGTCTGTGTAAGCTGGTTGTGATTTATGTGAACATAAGCAACAATTATTACTAAAATAATCTAACTCATCTCTTTGTGCTAGGTGTCAGTTGTAGGGATTTGGTGACCTGGGGTTTGCCAGAAGCACAAAGAAGGAGAGAAATTGATTTAAAACATAAAGCCTAGCCGGGCGTGGTGGCGCACGCTTGTAATCCCCGCACTTGGGAGGCAGAGACAGGAGGATCGCGCTGGCTTAGGAGACCCTGTTTCCAAATAAAAATGTAAAAATAGGTCTGGGAGTGTAGCCCGGAGGTAGTAGGGCTTCCAGGAACCCCAGTACCACCAAAAAACAAAAAAACAAAAAAACAAAAAACATAAAGCCTGGTGTGGTGGCGCACATTTGTAATCCCAGAATTCGGGAGGCTGAGACCAGAGCCTCAGCTACTTAGTGAGGCCCTCTGCAACTCAGTGAGACCCTGTTTCAAAATAAAGAATAAAAAATAGGGCTGGGGGTGTAGCTTGAAGGTCAAAGGCCCCTGGGTTTCATCTCCAGACCCGCAAAAAATTAAAAAAACAAATAAAACATAATCAATCACCTCTTCTCTGTAGCCCATATTTGCAGGGTCCACTGCACGGATCACTTCGATAGCAAAAACTGCAGTCGTGGGTTGATTTCCTCCCGCTGCAGTGTGCTTCTGGTCTCCTCCTGGGGCCCTGTTTATGAATTGTGGCCTAAGTTAAATATTTGCATAAGCAAACATAATTTGGAAGATAAATACAATGCAAAAAGAAAAAAAATAAGAAAGAAAGAAACAACAACAACAACAACAACAACAACAACAACAACAACAACAACAACAAAAACCACACTGTGCTTTGCAAAACTGACCCAATTCAGAAGTCTGCCAGTCTGAGCTCCTGGCCCCGTGCGGAGGCCCCACCCGCTCACCAGCGCTGCCACACACAGTTCTTTCCTGGGGTGGGGGTGACTCCCAGGGGAAGGGTCATCTGGGTCCCCCGTCCTCTCCCGGAGCCGAGCCTGGGACAAGCGAGTGAGATAAATCTTTCTGGTTCTCATTTGGACTGACAGCAGGCTGATTCTTGGTGGAGGTTAACAGGGCGGAAAATAATAAGCCGTGCCCAGCTGAGCCCAGGCCGCCGGGTTAGCAGGCCGGTGCCCAGAGAACAAAGAAAGCCCCCAGGTCCCTGCGGGCCCCGGAGTCCCGGGCAGTTCCTTTCTGCTGCTCCGATTACATGTAACCTACACCCAGTTTAGAATGAGGGTTCCCGTGGCCCTCGGAGCTACTAGGGGGCTCTGGCCATACTAAGAAGGGGAGCCTCTTTCTCCCCATTTTATAGATGAGGGGGGAAGCTGATAGGAGACCCACACATGCGGCTTTGGTTCTTGTGGCCAGTGTGGCTGAGTTTGTGAGCCTCTTGCTCACAGCCCTGAGCAAGTCTCCTGAGGGAGGCAGGTCGCAGGTCGCAGGTTCTAGACCAGCCTCAGCAACTTAGTGAGCCCCTCAGCCACCTTGAGAGACCCAGTTTCAAAAAAAAATAAAAAAGATAAAAAAATAAGCCGGGCCGGTGTGGCGGCTCACACTTGTAATCCTAGCACTTGGGAAGCTGAGACCAGAGGATCGCTGGTTCTCGGCCAGCCTCAGCTACTTTGTGAGGCCCTCCACAACCTAGTAAGACCCTGTTTCAAAATAAAAAGTAGCTGGGCGTGATGGTGCATGTTTGTAATCCTAGTACTGGGGAGTCTGAGGCAGGAGGATCACAGGTTTGAGGACAGGGGCTCTGGAGGAATTAAGAATGTTTATTAGAACAACTCAGTCTCTCTGCAACTCTGTTGCGATTTTTCTGTTTTCATATTTTAGGGGAAGAAGAATGATGGTTCTCTTTTCTTTCCTCCCTTCCTTCCCTCCTTCCTTCCTTTCTTTTTTTCTTGTACTGGGAATTGAACCCAGAGGCATTCTACCTCCAAGCTACACCCCTAGCCCCCATTTTTTTTTTGGTACTGGGGATGGAACCCAGGGGCATTCTACCTCCAAGCTACACTCTTAGCCCTATTCTTTCTTTCTTTCTTTCTTTCTTTCTTTCTTTCTTTCTTCTCTCTCTCTCTCTCTCTCTCTCTCTCTCTCTCTTTCTTTCTTTCTTTCTTTCTTTTGGGTCTGGGAATGGAACCCAGGGGTATTCTACCTTTGAGCTACACCCCCTGCCCCATTTTTTATTCTTTATTTTGAAACCGGGTCTCACTGAGTTGCAGAGGGCCTCACTAAGTAGCTGAGGCTGTCTGTGAACTGCCATCCTCTGGTCTCAGCCTCCCGAATGCTGGGATTACAAGTGTGCGCCACCATGCCTGGCTTATTCTTTTTTTTTTTTTTTTTTTTTTTTTTTTGGTGGTACTGCGGTTCCTGGAAGCCCTTCTACCTCCAGGCTACACTCCCAGACCTATCTTTACATTTTTATTTTGGAAACAGGGTCTCCTAAGCCAGCGTTTGTGGCTAGCTTCGAACCCGCGCGATCCTCCTGTCTCTGCGTCCCAAGTGCGGGGATTACAAGCGTGCCCACCACACCTGGCCTGGCTTATTCTTTATTATTATTATATTATTATTTTTTGGTGGGTCTGGGGATGGAACCCAGGAGCATTCGACCTTCAAGCTACACCCCCTGCCCTATATTTTTTATTCTTTATTTTGAAACCGGGTCTCACTGAGTTGCAGAGGGCCTCACTAAGTAGCCGAGGCTGTCCTCGAACCGCGATCCTCCGGTCTCACCCTCCGGAATGCTGGGATGACCAGCGTGCGCCACCACACCCGGCTATTCTTTATTTTTTTGAAACCGGGTCTCACTGAGTTGCAAAGGGCCTCACTACATAGCTGAGACTGTCTGAGAACTGTGAGCCTCCTGAATGCTGGGATTACAAGTGAGCGCCACGATGCCCGGCCCAATTTTATTTCTTATTTGGAAACAGGATTTGGCTAGGTTGATAAGAATCTCACTACTTGCTAACGCCGTCCTTGAACCTCTGACCCCCCCATCCCAGCCTCTCAAAATACTGGGATTACAGGCTTGTGCTACCACGGCTGGCTCAACCTCTTTGGTTTTATTTTATTTATTTATTTTTGGTACTGGGGATGGAACCCAGGAGCAATCTACCTCTGAGCTAAACCTTTTATTTATTATTTTATTTTTTATTATTTTATTTTGAAACAGGGTCTCACTGAGTTGCAGAGGGCCTCACTAAGTAGCTGAGGCTGTCCTCAAACCGCGATCCTCCGGTCTCAGCCTCCCGAATGCTAGGATTACAAGCGGGCACCCCATCTGGTTCCATCTGGACTGCAGGCTGGGTGCCGAATGTCCTCTCTTCCCACACCCCTCGCCGGGTCTGGGCCTGGGACATCGCAGCTCATTCCGTGTTCAGCCTTGTTCTGTTTTCTTTGGGATCCCCAACAATAGCCATCCATTATTCTCTGCTCCGACGCCTGCAGAATTTAATTACTTGCCCCGGCCGTGATGTGAATTTGGTCGCTGGAAGCCACGCTGCTCGGGAGGAAGTGGTAATGAGGAGAAACCCTTAGCAGAGAAGAGAGGGCGTCCGGGGGGCTCCGTTTTGAAAGCAGCTGTTCACTGTGTGCCAACAAGGACTTGGTCTTGAGTGGGGTTTCTGCTTCCCGCCTTCAAGATGTCCACCGCGTTTCATAAATAAATCAGGGTTTTTGAGTCCAATAATTGCCTTGCTTTGTAACAGAGATCAAAAGCACCCGTGGCCTTGGATTCAAAGCCAAGTTTATTTTTCTTTCTTTCTTTTTTTTCTTTGCTCGCAGGAGTGAGCGAGGGCCTGCACGCTGGAGGGTCCAGCTCTGAGGCCCGCGCGGGGGTTAGGACTGAGAATAAAGTGGGCGTGTTGCCAAGGGCCGGGGAGCCCCCTGACTGTCGCCGCCGTCTCCCAGGGAGATGCGCTGCTGAGTGGGGCATCGGCAGGCATCTCCAGCGCATTCGATAAACATATACTAGAGCTGGCATCAGGAGTGGGCAAACACAGCCAGCAAACAATGAGTGGCTGTTGAAGGTGTGCCAGGCCTGGCCGGACAGCTCCGTCTCCACATAGTTCTCAAACCTAAGCGGCAGAGGCTCCATCACCCCATTTCCCAGAGGAGCAAACAGGAGCCGCTAAAGGTGGAAGCTTGGCTCTGAATCTAGATCTGTGGAACTCCAGAGTCCATGCTGAGTGGTAAAGGCAGATGCTAAAGAAGGCAGAGAATCCGGACGCGGCGGCGCAGGCTTAGAATCCCAGCATCGGGGAGGCTGAGACGGGAGGATCCAGGTTTGAGGACAGCCTCAGCTACTTAGTTAGGCCCTCTGCAACTCAGTGAGACCCTGTTTCATAATAAAATAGGGCAGGGGGTGTAGCTTGGAGGTAAAATGCTCCTGGGTTCCATCCCCAGTACTGGAGGGGGTGGGGAGACATAGTGAAGCCAGGCATGGCGGTGCGCGCTTATAATCCTAGCATTTGGGCCGCTAAAACAGGAGGATCGGGGTTTGCGGACAACCTCAGGTACTGGGTTCCCTCCCCAGGTCCCCCCCCCCCAAAAAAAAAAAGAAAAAGAAAGAAATGAGTAAGGTCGGGGGGGGGGGTTCCAGAGGTATCTTAGTGGTAAAAGCTCTTGCCTGGCACACGCAAGGTTCTGGGTTTCATCCCTTATCCCTGGAACCAAAAAAAAAAAAAAAAAAAAATTTAGTGGTACTGGGGATCGAGCCCAGGGGCATTCTACCTCTGAGCTACACCCTCCGCCCTTTTATTTTTTATTTTATTCATTTATTTTGCTACCAGGGATTGAACCTATGGGGGCATTTTTCATCCAAGCTATACTCCCTAGCATTTATTTATTTATTTATTTATTTATTTATTTATTTACTTTTGTGGTACTGGGGATCGAGCCCAGGGGCATTCTACCTCTGAGCTACACCCTCCACCCTTTTATTTTTTATTTTATTCATTTATTTTGGTACCAGAGATTGAATCCAGGGCATTCTTCATCCAGTCTCTGCCCCAGCCATTTATTTATTTATTTATTTATTTATTTATTTATTTATTTTGGTGGTACTGGGGGTGGAACCCAGAGGCTTTCTACCTCCAGGCTATACTCCCAGACCTATTTTATATTTTATTTGAAAACAGGGTCTCACTAAGTTGCTGAGAGCCTCACTAAGTAGCTGAGGCTGGTTTCGAACCTGCGTGATCCTCCTGTCTCAGCCTCCCAAGCGCGGGGATGACAAGCATGTGCCACCACGCCCGGCTCCATTTAAAATTACTTATTTGCCGATTTATTTATTTATTTATTTATTTATTTATTTATTTTTGTGGTACTGGGGATTGAGCTCAGGGGCATTCTACCTCTGAGTTACAGCCCCAGCCCTACTTCATATATATTTTTTGAAACAGGGTCTCACTTGGTCGATTCTCACTACTTGCTGAAGCTGTCCTTGCACCTGCAGTCCTCTGTCTCAGCCTCCCGAGTACTAGGATTACAAGCGTGGGCCACCATGTCCAGTTTTATTTTTTTATTTTGAAAAAGGGTCTTGCTAAATTGCTGGGGCTGGCCTCAAAACTGTGATCCTCCTATCTCAGCCTCCTAAGTACGGGGATCACAGGTGTATAGTACCAGAAGTACTGAGATCACAGGTGTGTAGTACCAGAAGTACTGAGATCACAGGTGTGAAGTACCAGAAGTACTGGGATCACAGGTGTGTAGTACCAGAAGTACTGAGATCACAGGTGTGTAGTACCAGAAGCCCCTGGAGCAGTCTTGATTTTAAAAGGCATCTTTTAATTTCCCCAGTGAAGACAAAACTTCATAGTAAATTAGAAATAAATGGGAATCTGTATACCATGATAAAGGGTATTTACCAAAAACCAACAGTAAATCATACTTCCTGCTGAGTTTATTAAGATGGCTGCTTTTAAGACTAATATACAAAATTAAACAAGGAATGGTGGCACATGCCTAGAATTTCATTACTTGGGAGGCTGAGACAGGAGGATCACAGGTTTGAGTCCAGCTTCAGCAACTTAGTGAAGACCTCAGCAATTTAGTGAGACCCTGTTTCAAAATAAAAAATAAAATGAGCTGGGAGTATAGCTCGAGGTCAAATGCCTCTGAGTTCAACCTACACTACAAAGGAAAAGACTCATATATAAAATAATGTTCCCATGTGCCAGCCCTATCCAGTCAGAAAGTGTTGCCTGACTGCATACATTAGAAACAGGAATGATTGAAAATCCATGCCATCGGTGCTCCAAATTAGCAGCCTCGGATGACATGAATATTTCATAGTTCCCATTATAATTTCTTCTTCACCCATTAATTATTCAGTATTGTGGGGCTTCAAAAATATTTAAGTGTTCTTTCTATCTTATTTTTTAGTGGTACTGAGTATTGAATCCAAGGGTGTTCTACCTCTAAGCTACACCCCCAGTCCTATTTATTATTTTGAAACAGGGTTCTCACTAAGTTGCGGGGGGGCTGGCCACGAACCTTTTCAAAATAAAGGATAAAAAATACAGCTGGGAGTGTAGCTTGGAAGTAGAATGCCCCTGGATTCAATTCCCAGCACTCCCCCCCCCCGAAAAAAAAATCGGAGTACTTAGCATTTCCATCTCCTCCAACCTCCATCATTTCTGTGTGTTGATGTTTGTTCTTCCATGTTTCAGAGCAAGGAGATTGGTCTGCAGATGCACGAGGAGCTTCTGAAGGTGACCAATGAGCTCTACACGGTGAGTTCTGCGCAGGCACACTGCTGGGGGGTGGTGGAGGGACTGCTCTACAGGGTGAGTTCTGCGCAGGCGCACTGCAGTGCTGTGAGGGGACTGCTCTACAGGGTGAGTTCTGCGCAGGCGCACTGCTGGGGGGGGAATGCTCTACAGGGTGAGTTCTGCGCAGGCGCACTGCTGTGGGGTGGAGGGACTGCTCTACAGGGTGAGTTTTGCGCAGGCGCACTGCTGTGGGGTGGAGGGACTGCTCTACAGGGTGAGTTCTGCGCAGGCGCACTGCAGTGCTGTGAGGGGCCTGCTCTACAGGGCGAGTTCTGTGCAGGCGTACTGCTGTGGTTGAGGGGCCTGCTCTACAGGGTGAGTTCTGCGCAGGCGCACTGCTGTGGTTGAGGGGCCTGCTCTACAGGGCGAGTTCTGCGCAGGCGCACTGCTGTGGGGTGAGGGGCCTGCTCTACAGGGTGAGTTCTGTGCAGGCGTACTGCTGTGGGGTGAGGGGCCTACTCTACAGGGTGAGTTCTGCGCAGGCGCACTGCTGTGGTTGAGGGGCCTGCTCTACAGGGCGAGTTCTGCGCAGGCGCACTGCTGTGGCACGAGGGGCCTGCTCTACAGGGTGAGTTCTGTGCAGGCGCACTGCTGTGGGGTGAGGGGCCTGCTCTACAGGGTGAGTTCTGCGCAGGCGCACTGCTGTGGGGTGGGGGGACTGCTCTACAGGGTGAGTTCTGTGCAGGCGCACTGCTGTGGGGTGAGGGGCCTGCTCTACAGGGTGAGTTCTGCGCAGGCGTACTGCTGTGGGGTGGGGGGACTGCTCTACAGGGTGAGTTCTGTGCAGGCGCACTGCTGTGGGGTGAGGGGCCTGCTCTACAGGGTGAGTTCTGCGCAGGCGCACTGCTGTGGGGTGGGGCCTGCTCTACAGGGTGAGTTCTGTGTAGGCGTACTGCTGTGTGTGGGGTTAAGGGGGGCCTGAGCCGCTTTTCTTTAGTAACCAGAGGGTCATCATGTTTGGGTGTAATGATTCACAACCCCAGCTTCTGGTCCTTTGCATAGAGTTCATAAAGCGGGTGTGGTGGCACACACCTATAATCTTAGGACTTGGGAGGCTGAGACAAGAGGATCGCAAGTTGGAGGACAGCCTCAGCAATTTAGTGAGACCCTGTTTCAAAAGTAAATAAATGAGCCGGGCGTGGCGGCGCACGCTTGTAATCCCAGCATTCGGGAGGCTGAGGCCGGAGGACCGCGGTTCGCGGACAGCCTCGGCTACTTAGTGAGGCCCTCTGCGACTCAGTGAGACCCTGCTTCAAAATAAAGAATAAAAAATAGGGCAGGGGGTGGAGTTTGGTGGTTGAATGCCTCTGGGTTATATCCCCAGCCCCCCCCCCACAAAAATAATAATAAAAAAATAGAGCTTGTAATGGTGGAGAAGGGGATGTGAGTTATTGTTATTAGCTAGTTTAGAAAAAAAATACCCAGGGCCGGGCGTGGTGGCGCACGCTTGTCATCCCCGCGCTGGGGAGGCGGAGACAGGAGGATCGCGCAGGTTCCAAGCCAGAGCCGCTGGCGTAAGAGACCCTGTTTCCAAATAAAAATATAAAATAGGTCTGGGAGTGTAGCCCGGAGGTAGAAGGGCTTCCAGGAACCCCAGTACCACACACAAAAAAGAAAGAAAGAAAGAGAAAAAATACCCAGAACCACACTGCTCTAAGCTTAAGCAAGTTTTTTTATTACCGGTAGAAAGGCGAGGGACAGAATAATAGAGCACTGCATCAGAGGACGCAGTGGAGTGCCTTGAAAATAAGACACTGACGTTTTTGAACATAGAACAGCTTTTATAAGGATTCATTATCTCCCATCCTGCTTAGCCAATAGTCTTTCCATCTGCTCCTGACCCGATGCAGGTGTGGTCCGGCCATTATCTCTGGTGCAGGCCTTTGTTGCGACCAAGATGTGTTACTTGGTCCACAAAGTCAGGGTTACATGGTCTGTACCATCCTCCGTGTCCTTGGGGAGTTTTAGCCTATCTGCTAGAAGTTATTAGGTAGACTTGTCTTTAAAATACGAAGGCCCTGGGCTACAAATCTTTTTGTACTTGGTAATCATTTTTGGTGAGGGGAACTCTGTATTGTAACAGCTGCCTCCCCTCCCTGCCCGAGTGCCTGCGCAGCACCCAGGCCCTAAATTTTGAAATTAATACCAATTTTCCAATACTGGCACAGGGCTTGGGGTGGAGCTTGGAGGTATAATGCCCCTGGGTTCCATCCCCAGTACCACTAAATAAATAAATAAGTAAATAAGTAAAGAAATATCTTTCTAGGATTGTGCAAAGGTTAATATCTTTCTGTGGTTACATCCTTTGGCGCCAGTAGGTGGCAGACTTGCCAGGGGCTGAGAGCCTTTGCCCAGGGCCCGGGACCTCAGGGGGAAGGCCTTAACCAGCTAAATTCAGGCTTTAACCAGCTAAATTGCTGAGGCTGGCCTTGAAACTGGGATCTTCCTGTCTCGGCCTCCCAAGCGGTGGGATTACAGATGCGTATACCCAGCAGACTTTCCTTTTAAAAATATGGTCCTAGCTGAGTGTGGTGGTGCGTGCCTGTGATCCTGGTACTTGAGAGGCTGAGATGGGAGGGTGACAGGTTTGAGGCCAGCCTCAGGAATTTAGCCAGTTGCTTTCTGAACCAGCCCTTCCATTGGAGGGTGAAGCCCTCTGCAATTTAGTGAGACCCTGTTTCAAAATAAAAAGTAAGCTGGGCATGGTGGCGCATGCCTGTAATCCCAATACTTAGGAGGCCGAGACAGGAGCATCTCGGGTTCTCTGCCAGCTTCAGCTACTTAGCGAGGCCCTCCACAACTTAGCGAGAATCTGTTTTAAAATAAACAGTAGGACCGGACGTGGTGGCCCATGCTTGTCATCCCAGCATTCAGGAGGTGGCGACCAGAGGTTTGTAGACAGCCTCAGATACCTAAATGTGGCCCTTTGCAACTCAGTGAGACCCTGTTTCAAAAATAAAAAGAATTAAAAAAAATAGGGCTTGGGTGTAGCTCAGAGGTAGAATGCCCCTAGGTTTCATCCCTGGTACCTAAAAAAAAAAAAAAAGTAAGAAATAGGAGCTGGGCATGGTGGCACACACTTGTAATCCTAGCATTTGGGAGGCTAAGACAGGAGGATTGAAGTTTGGGGACAGCCTCAGCTACTTTGTGAGGCCCTTTGCAACTCTCAGTGAGACCCTATTTCAAAATAAAGACTAAAAATTAGGGCTGGTGTATAGCTTGGAGGTAGAATGCCCCGGGGTTCCATCCCCAGTAACACACACACACACGTACGCACGCACGCACGCACGCACGCACGTACGCACACACACACGCACAGGCTGGGTACTGCAAAATAAATAAATAATAAACATAAAAAATAAAAAGGGCTAGGGATATAGCTCAGAGGTAGAATGACCAATGGGTTCGATTCTCAATACAAAAGTTTTCCTTTTAAATCAGAAATTGATAATTCATGCACTTGGATAAAAACAAATACTCCCAAACCAACCAATAACAGAAACAAACCAATCCAGCAAGAATCCAACAGTATAAAATGATTCAGAGAAAAACCTCTGTGTCCCGTTGCCAGGGCCTCTCCCCTGCCCTCCGTTACTAGGTCGCTAGTGACTAGTTAGCAGAGTCTCCCTCCTTCCAGAGAGAACTTACGTGTCAGTCATTAAATAGGCCCTGGCCAAGCCGGGCGTGGTGGCGCACGCTGGTAATCCCCGCGCTTGGGAGGCTGAGACAGGAGGATCGCTCGGGTTCGAAGCCAGCCTCAGCTACTTAACGAGGCTCTCAGCAACTCAGTGAGACCCTGTTTCCAAACAAAATATGAAATGGGTCTGGGAGTATAACCAGGAGGTAGAAGGCCTCTGGGTTCCACCCCCAGTACCACCAAAAAAAAAAAAAAAAAAAAAAGGCCCTGGCCAGCCCCACTCAGGTGGGATCACTGGCTTCTGCAGTTGGATTCTGCCTAGGAATCCCTGTCACATCCTGCGTTTCTGATTGGTCAGGCTCGCTTTACACATGCTAATTCATTCTGTCCTCCGCATAACCCTTGGTAGGAGGTGGTATTATTATTATTATTAATTATTATTATTATTATTATTATTATTATTATTATTATTTTGGTGGTACTGGGGTTCCTGGAAGCCCTTCTACCTCCGGGCTACACTCCCAGACCTATTTTTACATTTTTATTTGGAAACAGGGTCTCCTAAGCGCGCGTGGCTGGCTTTGAACCTGCGCCATCCTCATGCCTCTGCTGCCCAAGCGCGGGGATGACAAGCGTGCCCACCACGCCCGGCGGTATTATTTTATTTTATTTCTTTGGTGGTACCGGGATTCCTGGAAGCCCTTCTACCTCCGGGCTACACTCCCAGACCTACTTTATATTTTTTATTTGGAAACAGGGTCTCTTAAGCCAGTGAGGCTGGCTCCGAACCTGCGCGATCCTCCTGTCTCCGCCTCCCAAGCTTGGGGATGACAAGCATGTGCCACCGCTCGGCAGGAGGTGGTATTATTACTCTCCCCAAGAAGGGATGGGTGATGGGGCACTGAAAAGCCCGGTCATCCACCCAAGGTCACCCAGCCAGGGAGGGGCCCGGCCTGTGTGCAAAGCGTGCCCCTGAGCTCCTGAATGAGGGGGTTCCAGCCCCTCCCCAGGTAGCATAATTGTACAGATGTTCAAGTCCTTTGTATAAAAGTGCTCATTTGCAGCTATTTCATACCTGTGCAAGTTTCCCCCTCTTTTTGCTTTAGTCGGTACTGGGGATTGAACCTTCTGCCTCTGAGCTGTACACCCTTGTTCTAGGGTCATGACTTTTTCTTCGGTTCTTGTCCCTGGAAGAAAAGATGTCACCTGGAGGACGCAGATAGGGTAGGCATGGAAAGACTTTATTGGAAAAGCCTTGTTTATTTGTATAGATTCCACAGGGTTTGCCAGCCGAGTGAAGGGGAAGGCCAGACTATGAGAGTCACAAAGAGAGGGGTCCTGCTGCCGTGTGGTGGGCCTTTAAAGCTCCTGGAAAGTCCGCCCTGGCTTATGTAAATCAGTTTTGGGTTTCACACCACAGCCCAGTGCGGCTGCACATGATGACATCACGTGGGAACCCTAGAGTTGCGATATGACAGGCTGGAAGTCTTGACCACGGCTGGGTGGGGCGATTCCTGGACTTCCTTTGGGGAAGGCCTTTCTCTTTCCTGTTGTTCCTCCCTAACTACCTAGCTTTTTATTATTATTATTATTTTTTTTATTTTGAAACAGGGTCTCAGTCAGTTGCTGTGGGTCTTTACGAAGCTTCTGGGGCAGGCTCTGAACCTGTGACCCTCCTGCCTCAGCCTTCTTAGCACTGGGATTACAGGTGTGCGCCGCCATGCCTGGCAGAGTACTTAGTACTATGCAGGTGATATGCCATTCACTGTTCTATTGCGTTGCTTAGGGAATAAAGACAAGAGGGGAAAAAGCCTGTATGCATTCAGTACAGATACAGTCATATTTTTCTTAATTTTTTTCTATTCAAGGTTAGTCAAATGTGTAGGCTTGAAACCCATAGATATAGAGGGCCAACCATTTTTATACTCATTTCTTTTGAAAGGAAACACTATTTCACAGCAGCAAATGAAAGACGCCATGTTATAAATAAAAAGAACAAAGGAGGCTGTGCGCGTGTGGAATTCCAGCCCTGCCGCTGAGTCCAGGTGCTGTGTGTAGTGCAGTAGCCAAGAGTTATGGACACAGGTTAGCCCCGCTGTGTCTTCCTCCACATGAACAGAGAGCATCCCAGGAGCATAGAAAGGGATAAATTATAGCCGGGCGTGGTGGCACACGCTTGTAATTCCAGTACTTGGAAGGCTGAGACAGGAGGATTGCAGGTTCGTGGCCAGCCTCAGATACTTAGTGAGACTCTGTTTCAAAATAAAGAATAAAGCCGGGTGTGGTGGCGCATGCTTGTTATCCCAGCATTTGGGAGGCTGAGACAGGAGGATCACAGTTTGCAGACAGCCTCAGCTACTTAGTGAGGCCCTTTGCAATTTAGTGAGACTTTGTTTCAAAATAAAGAATACAAAATAGGGCTGGAGGTATGTATTAGCTTGGAGGTAGAATGCCCTTGGGTTCCATCCCCAGTATTGCAAAAAAAAAAAATTAAAAATTTTTAAAAATTAAAAAATAGGGCTGGGGGTGTAGCTTGGAGGTAGACTGCCCCTGGGCTCTATCCCCAGTACCGCAAAAAAAGAAAAAAAGAAAGAGAAAAGAGAATCTGTGTAAGGGTGGGAGGCTGCCACCAGGGGGTGCTGCGGTCACTTTCTGCGCCCTTCCTCACGCCATCCAGGCGCCAGAGTAGGCGAGGGGCATGGCCAAGACTCTAAAGGGCTGTGACGGGCATGGCTTCATTTCTGGGCGGCACTGTCCTAGAAGACCCAGGAGACACGGTCTCTCTCTAGGAAACCTTCCCATAAGGCATCATTCCCTCCATCCTCAGCTGTTACAACGAGCTGTCATGGCAACAGCGTGACATAGGAGGTGGGGGCTGTGATGCTGTCTCTGGGGCATCAGAGAGGCACCAGAGGAGAGATGGCACTTGGGAGGCCATGGTGGGCCGTGGCAGCCGGCGCGTGGGACCAGGAGCTGTTCAGCGTTCTCAGGAGGCCCAGCACCAGCGTGGCCAGCCAGTCACTTGGCATTCACGCTTCAGAAAGTCCTTTCCTTTCTGTGGCTGTCTGAGCGCCACCACGAGGGCGCAGAGACCAGTCTGCCCACAGCCAAATAAAGGGGGTGTTCTCTTTAAAGTGCTTAGAACAAGGACCTGCAGGTAGGAAGTGCCCAGTGAAGGCCAGTGTCCATCGGTGGCATAGTTGTCATTTGGACGAGATAGGTAAGATTAAATATTACTTAACGCATCCTGGATCGACTGGTGGCAAGTAGACTCTCCAGGTCGATTGAGCCGAAGACTTTCTGTGCTGAAGGCCTCAAGTCCAGCCAGCCCTCCATAGCTGTGGGCTCCGCGTCTGTGGATTCAGCCAATCCCAGGTCAAGCATCACCAAGAAAAACAGTTGCATCTGTACCGACCACGGGCAGATTCCTCTCGTGGTGATTTCCCCTGAACAGTAACAGACTGCACAAGGTATCGTGAGTCAGCTAGGCGATTTAAGCATGCAGGGCCTGCTTAGGTTATATGCAGATACCTGCTCTTTATCTAAGGGACATGAGCACCAGTCAGTGTGTGTGTGTGTGTGTGTGTGTGTGTGTGTGTGTGTGTGTGTCTTGGAGCCAATCCATGAATACCAAAGGATAGCTGTAGTTGCTTATTTATTTATTGTAATTTATTTAGAATGGAAACATCAAGAGGATTCTTGTATGAATAAACTCATTTCAGAGAGCCCCCCACTCCCCAGAAAGACTCTGGTACAGATTTCACCTGGGCAGTTGAGTTCAGTGTTACCTTTGGGATCAGTGGGATCAGGCATCCATGGGATTTGGCCCCAGGTTCCTCCTCCTCCTCCTCCTCCTCCTCCTCCTCCTCCTCCTCCTCCTCCTCCTCCGCCTCCTCCTCCTCCTCCTCCTTTTCCTTCTTGTTTTTGGTGTATGTGGTACTAGGGATCAAACCCATGGACATTCTACCTCTGAGTTACATCCCAGCCCTTTTCAATTTTTTTTGTTTTGAAACAGGGTCTCACTAGGTTGCCAAGGGTCTTGCCAAGTTGCTGAGGCTGGTTTTGAACCTGCGATCCTCCTGTCTCCGCTTCTCAAGCCCTGGGATTGTAAGTATGCACCTTCACGCCCAGCTGGCCCCAGGCTTCTTAAGGCTGTGTTCTTCAGGGATAAGATTTTTTAAATGTAGTTCCGAAAGTGCCTGGGGAAGCCTGGCTTGCCTTTGTTGGCTCAAGAGGAGTGAAAGGACACAAGATACAGGGGAGAGAGGAAGAAGATGAGGCATGGGGGAAATGTGGGAGGCGAAGCCGCCCAGCGGGGACGGGGGTGGATAGGACGGGACGAGGCGGCTGCAACGTGACCGGAAGTGAGGACACCAGGGCGCCGTGGATGTGAAGGGATAGCGGAGGCCTTGAGCAGGGCGTGGTGGAGGGCGGGGGACAGCAGGCATTCCCTGCTCCTGGCCTGGCTGTTTCCAGGAAATCACAGCCTGAAAACCATTGAGCCTTGTATGGTGTCCCATAAGCCTGCAGTGCCGCCTTTGGGCCACTAGGTGGCGGGAGTGCGCGGCCACGGTGCACCTTTTGGTCCACCGAGGGAGGTGTTGGGAAATGGCCTGTAAGGAAGAAATGAGGGGAACCAGGGCAACTGCAGGTGAGCCAAAATGGGAAGCATGCGGAGAAGCACTCTTTCCTTCAGCATGCACAGAGAAAAGTTGCCTGTATTTTTTATTCCTGTGTTGTTTTGAGAGTTTGGAGAGTTTTCAGAATGAAGGGGGGAGAACAGTGGTATGGAATTAATTTTTTTTATGGTAATGGGGATTGGACTCAGGGACGTTCTACCTCTGAACTACACCCCCAGCCATATTTTATTTTTGTTTGGAAGCAGGATCTCACTAGATGGCTGAGGCTGTCCTCAAACCTGCGGTCCTCCTGTCTCCGCCTCCCAAGTACTGGGATCACAAGCGTGTGCCACCATGCCCAGCTGAATGAATCCCTTTTTTCATTTTAGCTAATGTTCTCCAGAGTTTGTAATCATTTTTCTAAAGTCAGCTGAGTAAGTTCAAGGTCCTTAAATCTTCAGGGCAAAGCAGGAAATGGTGGCAACGGTGGTGGTGATGGTGATGGTGGTAGTGGTGGTGATGGTGATAGCAATGGTGGTGGTGATGGTGATGATGATAATAATGGTGATGGTAGTGGTGGTGGCAATGATGATGGTGATGGTGGTCATGGTAATAACGATGATGATGTGGTGATGGTGGTGATGATGATGGTGGTGCTAGCAGTGATCATGGTGATGGTGGTGATGATAATGGTGGTGGCCATGGTAACGATGATGGTAGTGGTGGTGATGGTGTTGATGGTGATGATGATAATGATAATGGTGGTGATTGTGATGGTGGTGATGATGGTAGTGGGACCAGTGGTGTTGGTGGTAGCAATGATAATATTGATGGTGATGGTGATGATAATGATGATAATGATGATGGTGGTGATGATGATGGTGATGGTAGTGGTAGTGGTTATGATGATGGTGCTGCTGATAATAATGGTGATATTGATGATGGTGATAATAAGATGTCAACCACTCAGCCAAGCATGGGAGGGAGGGATGGGGAGGGAATGGGGTGGGGATCGGGTGGGGGCTGACTGGGCGATGTGTGCATGTATGTCTACAAAAGTTTTTTTGTATCCCACTATGATGTATGAATATAGTGCACCAATAAAAAATTTAAAAAACAATAATGATGATCATGATGGTGGTGGTGATTGTGGTGATGGTGGTAACGATATTAATGATGACGATTGTGGTGGTGATGATGGTGGTGGTGATCATAAGGGTGATGGTAGTGATGATGATGGTAGTGGTAGTAGTGGTGGTGATGGTGTTGGTGGTAGTGAAGATAATAATGGTGAGATATATATATAAATTTTTTTTTTGGTGGTACTGGAGGTGGAACCCAGAGGCTTTCTACCTCTGGGCTATATTCCCAGACCTATTTTATATTTTATTTGGAAACAGGGTCTCACTAAGTTGCTAAGAGCCTCACTCAGTAGCTGAGGCTGGCTTCGAACCTGCGCGATCCTCCTGTCTCAGCCTCATTACAAGCGTGCGCCACCACGCCCGGCAATAATGGTGATATTGATGGTGGTGATGGTGATAATAATGATGATGATGATGATGATAATGGTAATGATGTGATAATGATGGTGGTGGTGATTATGGTGGTGATGTGATGGTAGTGATGATAATGATACTAATGATGATGATTGTTTTGGTGATGGTGGTGATGGTGGTGATGGTAATGATCATGATGGTGGTGGTGATTATGGTGGCGATGGTGATGGTAGTGATGCTGGTGATAATAATGATGATGATTGTGGTGGTGATGGTGATGCTCATGATGGTGGTAGTGATGGTGGTGATATTAGTGGTGATGATTGTGGTGGTGCTGATCATGGTGGTGGTGATTGTGGTGGTGATGGTGCTGGTGATCATGAGAGTGATGGTGGTGGTGATGGTGGTATTGATGGGGATGATAATTGTGGTGGTGATGATCATGATGACGGTGGTGGTAGGTAGGGGTGATGATGATGATGGTGTTGGTGATGGGGATGATAATTATGGTGGTGATGTTAATGATGAAGGTGGTCGTAGGGGTGATGATAATAACGATGATGGTGGTGGTGGTGATGATAATATGGTGATGGTGGTGATGATGATAACGATGATGGTGGTGGTGGTGGTGATGATAATATGGTGATGGTGGTGATGATGATAATGATGATGGTGGTGGTGGTGGTGATAATATGGTGATGGTGGTGATGATAACGATGATGATGGTGGTGGTGGTGGTGATAATATGGTGATGGTGGTGATGATGATAACGATGATGGTGGTGGTGGTGGTGGTGATAATATGGTGATGGTGGTGATGATGATAACGATGATGGTGGTGGTGGTGGTGATGATAATATGGTGATGGTGGTGATGATAACGATGGTGGTGGTGGTGGTGATGATAATATGGTGGTGGTGGTGATGATACTATGGTGATGGTGGTGATGATAATAACGATGATGATGGTGGTGGTGGTGGTGATAATATGGTGATGGTGGTGATGATGATAACGATGATGATGGTGGTGGTGGTGGTGATAATATGGTGATGGTGGTGATGATGATAACGATGATGATGGTGGTGGTGGTGGTGATAATATGGTGATGGTGGTGATGATGATAACGATGATGATGGTGGTGGTGGTGGTGATAATATGGTGATGGTGGTGATGATGATAACGATGATGATGGTGGTGGTGGTGGTGATGATAATATGGTGATGGTGGTGATGATGATAATGATGATGGTGGTGGTGGTGGTGATAATATGGTGATGGTGGTGATGATGATAACGATGATGATGGTGGTGGTGGTGGTGATGATAATATGGTGATGGTGGTGATGATGATGATAATGATGATGATGGTGGTGGTAGTGCTGGAAATGGTAGTTCCCAATGCCCACAGTAAGCTTTGTGGAAGGTGTTGTTCTCAGCGTTTTCCCAAAATTAACTCATTTAATGCTCACCACAAACCTATGACATAAGTGCTATTATTATACACGTTAAAGAAGCAGAGGTCAAAGAGGTGGTCTGGCTTGCCTAAGGTCACACCGCTCTAAAGTGGGAGAATAAAGATTCAGTCCCAAGCCAGGCGTGGTGGCGCACGCTTGTAATCCCAGCATTTGGGAGGCTTAGACAGGAGAATTGAGGTTCACGGCCAGCCTCAGTCTTAGTGAGACCTTTTGCAACCTAGTGAGACCCTGTTTCAAAATAAAGAATAAAAATAGGGTTGGGGGTATAGCTCGGAGGTAGAATGTCCCTGGGTTCCATCCCCAGTACCAGAAAAAAAAAAAGATCAGTCCCAACATTTGGGCCCATCAATATTGCCCCGTTGACTCCTGACCCACAGCAAAGGGAGGAAGATCAATACCGCGACTTAATAATAAACATCAGAGACAAGTTCCTTATGCTAATACAATTGGCTAAGGACTCCAGATGGGAATGAATAAGATTATGGAGTTGTCCAGAAGGCATCCAAGTTTTCTGACTTCAAAAGCCTGATCCATCAGGAGCACATCCCAGCCCCGGTGGAGGGGGCCTCTGCCCTGCGAACTGCTGTCATCACCCAGACAGGGGAAGAGACAGGCAAGGCTCAGAGTCAGGGATTCCAGATATTTCTGTATTTCTTAGCATAAAAAGGTGATCAGGAACTTGGTACTGCCAAAGAAAAGTGTAGTTGAGAATCAGGAGGCACACTGCTGTAACCATGAGTGTGCCTGGCCTGCTCCTTCTCTGTCTAAAGTATTCATGTCTGCGAAGAAATAACTGTCAAGTAAACAGTATGTATCAATACAGTAGGAAAAGTGGTCGAATAAAAGTCAGAAACTTGAATTCTAACCTGGTTAAAATAGATTCTTATGCTAAGTGTGGTGGCATACCTCTGTAATCCTAGTACTTGGGAAGCTGAGACAGGAGATCTCAGGTTCGAGGCCAGCCTCAGTAACCTAGCAAGACCCTCGGCAACTTAGTGAGACTGTGTTTCCAGATAGGACAGTAATGCCGGGCGTGGTGGCACATGCTTGTGATCCCGGTGCTTGGAAGGCTGAGATTTGAGGATCGCAGGTTCACAGTAAGCTTCAGCAACTTGTGAGGCCCTCCACAACTTAGTTAGACCCTGCTTTAAATAAAGATTAAAAAATAGGGCTGGGGGTGGAGCTCAGAGGTAGAATGTCCCTGGGTTCCAGCCCCAGTACCACAAAATAAATAAATAAATAAATAAATAAATAAATAAATAAATAACAAAAATAAATAAGTAAATAGAAAGTAAAAAGGGCTGGGAGTGTAGCTTGAAGTTAGAGTGCCCCTGGGTGTGTGTGTGTGTGTGTGTGTGTGTGTGTGTGTGTGTGTTTCTATTCTATCTGACCCATAATTCCACTCCTAGATATTTTCCGAAGAGAAATGAAAACACATATAGACACAAGGAATTGTACAGGGACATTCGTAACAGCTATCTTCACAATGCAAATAATTACTAATGTCTGACTAAATGATTAGGGTCTGGCCATACAATGGAATACTACTCAGTCATAAAAAAGCTAAGGAGCGTCAGGGCAAGTCTCAAAAACATTTGGCAAGTGAAAAAAACAAATCCAAAAGAGGCTGTGCCATATGACCCATGTATACGGACTTCTAGAACACTTGAAAGTAATCGATAGTGGAAGAAATGGGTGGGGTAGGGCCCGGGGTGGGCTGCAGAGAGACATGTGGGATCTCATTGGTGATGGGGCTTCTCTATCTTGATTGCTGTCCTGGTTACATGCGGTAAAGTGTAGAGATTCTGCACTGATTGTTGCCTCTTTGGGCGTCAGTTTTTCCATCTGTAAAATGAGATAAGAGTTTGATTAGATGACACCTCGAATTTCTTCTGGCTCAGCATTCTCCCTGGTTCTAACAATATCTAATTTTTATTATGGAAGTAGAGTTTTTATTATGGGGTGCAGTTTGCTTTGCAGGAATTCCTTTTATAGCCGTGAGAGAGTGAATTTCAGAGAGCACGGAGTGTCTCTAACATTGTCTAGTAATGCTCCTTGTGGGGACTGGACCATTGGTGGGCCTGTTTTTTTCTTTTTCTTTTTTCTTTATTAAACCCAGGGACATTTGACCTATGAGCTATATACCTCCAGCCCATTTTATTTTATTTGATTATTTTATTTTTGTGGTACTGGGGTTTGAACCCAGGGGCAGGGCATTCCATCTCCAAGCTACACCCTTAGCCCTATATTATCTTTTTATTTCAAAACAGGATCGCACTATGTTGCAAAGGGCCTAAGTTGCTGATGCTGGCCTCAAACCCACGATCCCCTTGTCTCAGCCTCCCAAATACTGGGTCTATAAGCATGCACCACACCTGCACCTGCCTCTTTTTAATTTTTATTTTATTTATTTATTTGTTTGTTTGTTTGTTTGTTTGTTTTTGCAGTACTGGGGATGGAACCCCAGTGGCATTCTACCTCCGAGCAACATCCCCAGCTCTATTTTTTATTCTTTATTTTGAAGCGGGGCCTCACTGAGTTGCAAAGGGCCTCACTAGGTAGCCGAGGCTGTTTATGAACTGTGATCCTCCGGTCTCACTCTCTCAGCCTCCCAAGTACTAGGACCATAAGCGTGCCCCACCGCACCTGCCTCCTTTTTATTACTAATTAATTAATTTTGTGTGACTGGGGTTTAACCCAGAGGCATTCTACCTCTAAGCTACATCCTCCGTCCTTTGGCTGAGGGTTTTGCTAAGTTGCAGAGGCTGCCCTTGAACCTGTGATCCTCCTGTCTGAGCCTCCCAAGAAGTACTGGGGACTATAGAGGCATGCCTCCGTGCCCGACTTAGAGGCCCATTTTACATAAGTAAACAGCTGAGCAAAGGATCCGTATAGAAAGGAGAAGCGTGCTCCCCAAGGGAGCCCCGTGTGCACCTGAGGAGGGGCTTTTTTATTGGCATGGCTGACGATGGTAACGATGAAAATCACACAGAAGCTGTAGGATCTGAATCAGTTCCGGTCCTTAAAAATTTATTTTACAAAAATAAAACCCGCAGGCTTTCAGAGAGGGCCCCGGGAAGAGGTGAGGACGGGGGTCGCACGGAGCTGGGATGGGGCGGGGGGGGGTGACAGGACGGACCACGCTGGGCCCTCACGGGCCGCTGAGTGCTCTCGCTTGCGTCCGCAGGTCATGAAAACCTATCACATGTACCACGCGGAGAGCATCAGCGCCGAGAGCAAGCTGAAGGAGGCCGAGAAGCAGGAGGAGAGGCAGTTCAACAAGTCGGGGGAGCTCAGCATAAACCTCCTCCGGCACGAGGACCGGCCCCAGCGCCGCAGCTCTGTGAAGAAGATCGAGAAGATGAAGGAGAAGGTGAGGGGGTCAGCTGACAGGGGATGGCCTGGCCTTTCCCTGGTTCTCTGCGGTGTAGGAGGAGGTGGGGCTGGAATCCAGCAAGAGGGAGCCCCGGGCAGGACCTGGTGGCGCCCACCCGTTACCCCTGTACTTGGGAGGCGGAGACGGAAGGAGCGCAGATGCAAGACCAGCCTCAGCAACTTAGTGAGATCTTGTTTCCGAATAAAACATAAAATGGGGCCGGGCGTGGGGGCGCGCGCTTGTCATCCCCGCGCTGGGGAGGCCGAGACAGGAGGATCGCGCAGGTTCGACGCCAGCCTCGGCTACCGAGGGAGGCTCTCAGCAACTTAGCGAGACCCTGTTTCCGAATAAAATATAAAAATAGGTCTGGGAGTGTAGCCTGGAGGTAGAGGCCTCTGGGTTCCATCCCCAGTTCCAACAACAACAACAAAAACCCCAAAAAACAAAACAACCTATAAAATAGGGCTGGGCTGGGGTCTAGCTCGGGGGTAGAAAGCCCCTGGGTTCCATCCCCAGTCCCAAAGATGCTCAAAGAAAAGAGAGACAGAACCCCATTGGGCTCCTGATGAAATTACCCTCATTATGTCAGCAAACAGAGACTTGAAATCACTGTGTCTCGGCCCTGAGAAAGTCCTTTAGCAGAGTCTGGTGGGAAGAGCGCCGGCTTTGGAGTCTGAGGGCCTGGGCTTTGAAAGGGCCGCCTTTGCAGCGCCTCCCAGAGCCACGGTTTTCAGATCTGACAGGGGTGGCGCACTGTCTCATGGATCATCTGTCAGCTGTGATTGATTGGTAATGGCTGCCCCGGGCGCCCTGCGGAGGATGGGCAGCCCTCAGCAGGCTTAGTTCAAAGCGGCGCTGTGATATCCCTCAGCGACGTCCGTCACGGCCCGGGGATCTCAGTGGTCAGTGTAATGCTGCTTTCTTGTCGTTCTGAAGGAAGCACACCCTACGATCCCTTCCTCCTTGAAAGGCTACGTATGATGTTCTTGTTGAGTTTTCCTATTTGCTCATTTCACGCAAAAATGAAGTTTTTGCCGAGCATTTGTTATCCAACCTTCGTACCAGGATGTTTCTTTGGGCTTCTGTTACTGTAGCTCTGTGATACTAGGGTCCGAGCCCAACAGGACCTGAGTAAAGCAAATGGATATGATCAATAAATTCATATGAAGACGCCTAGCATAATTAATGCTTAAGGAAACACAACACAAACCACAGCGAAATATGCTTCAGAGCCCTTGACTGGCTAGAATCAAAAAGGCAGGCAAGGAAAGAATCAGTAAGGAGCTTGAGAAACCAGAGTCTTCACACACTGTAATGTAACATGCTTACTCACTTTGGAAAAAAGCCTGGCAGCTCCTAAAATGTAAAACAGAGACTAAATTACCACATGATCGGACAGTTTCACTCCTGGGTGTCAACCCAAGAGAAGTTAAAACGTTTGCCCATGCAAGCCGGATGTGGTGGTGCACGCCTGTAATCTCAGTACTTGGGAGGCGGAGACAGGGGGATAGCAGATTTGGACCAGCCTCAGCAATGCAGTGACACTTTCAGCAATCTAGGGAGACCGTGTTTCAAAACCAAAAAATAAAAAGGAGCTGGGAGTATAGTTCAAAGGTAGGATTTCCCTAGGTTCAATTTCTGGAACTACACACACACACACACACACACACACACACACACACACGTGTCCATGAAAGAAACTTGTACAAGCAGCGTTATTCACAATAGCCCAGAGATAAAAACAACTTAAATATCCTACTGATGAAAGAATGAATAGTACGTCTTGGTCCATAAAATGGAATGTTATTATTATATTATTAATTGTAACACACACACACACACACATACACACACACACACACACACACACACACACGAGTGTCTAGGCAATGGGGGAAAGCTTTTTTCTTCAAGGACACTTATCTTTTTTTGCGATATTGGGGATAGAACTCAAGGGCATGGTACCCCCAATCTACACCCCCAACCCTATTCTTTTTAGTCTTTTTATTTTTTATTTTATTTATTTATTTATTTTTATTTATTTATTTTTTTTGGTGGTACTGGGGTTCCTGGAAGCCCGTCTACCTCCGGGCTACACTCCCAGACCTATTTTTACATTTTTTTAAAAAAATTGGAAACAGGGTCTCCTAAGCCAGCGCGCGGGGCTAGCTTCGAACCTGCGCGATCCTCCTGTCTCCGCCTCCCAAGCGCGGGGATGACAAGCGTGCGCCACCACGCCCGGCTAGTCTTTTTATTTTTGAAACAGGGTTTCACTGAGTTGCAAAGGACCTCGCTAAGTAGCTGAGGCCGCAAACCGCCATCCTCCATCTCAGCCTCCCGAATGCTGGGATTACAAGCGTGAGCCACCATGCCCAGCAAGGACACTCATCTTTTACCCAGCACTGGGGCTTGTCAGTCTGAAAGGGGCTGAGGCAGCTCTGTGAACCCCTGATCTTTGCTTTACCCACCTGGATCTCCTAGAACAGAAGCCCCCCATGGGGAAGCTGTTAGGCCCGGGCTCTCCCTCTCCCCACCACTCAAACACAGAGACGGCCGTTCTCCGGCTTTCCGTTGTCTGCCCTTCACTCTGCAAGCCCAGCCCATCCCTGCCTGGTGCAGGACCAGTCCAGGCGCCACAGACCCAGCAACGAGAGGCGCAGGCGCAGTCCCTGACTCACAGAGCCTCTCTCTGGCGAGAGACACTGACAGGCAACGGGTGAGCAGAGATTGAAAGAAAAAAGTAGACACATGTAATATTTCAGGTAAAACCGAGATGGGCAAGGGGATGGGGGAGGAGGAGGAGAAGTGGCGATGCTGGGTGTATTTTATTTTATTTTATTTTATTTTTTTAATTATTTTTTTTTGGTGGTACTGGGGTTCCTGGAAGCCCTTCTATCTCCGGACTACACTCCCAGACCTATTTTTACATTTTTATTTGGAAACAGGGTCTCCTAAGCCAGCGCGCGCGCGGCTGGCTTCGAACCTGCGCGATCCTCCTGTCTCTGCCTCCCAAGCGCGGGGATGACAAGCGTGCGCCACCACGCCCGGCTGCTGGGTGTATTTTAGACAGGGCTGTTGTCCAAGGCCAGTCCTCATGTTAGGACCCGGGTGACAGGAAGGAGCAGATCAAATCAGGTGGCGCTCCAGGAGGAGGCCCACAGCGACAACGCCGGCCCCCAGAGAGCAGGGAAGTGGGTCACTGCAGGGACCAGCTTTGCTCCGCTGTGACCCACAGACCCAACGCGAACAGCTTAGAGGAGGGAGCACTGCTGTGGCTCAGGGCTTCGAGGTTCAGTCCATAGTTGGCCGGCTCCAAAGCAGAATAAGGGCCGCAGGCTGATGGAGGAGGAGAGCCGCTCAGGGCAGTCAGGAGCAGGGAGAGGGAAAGGGGAAGGCGGGGGGCCGCACCCCAGGGACACACTTGAAGTCCTAAACCATGTCCCACTGCCCTCTGCCACCTCCTCCCACAGTCCACTCAGCTATCAATGGATCCATCCATTAATGAGGTCAGAGATCCTCCCTTCCTCCTCCCTTCTCCCTCCCTTCCTCCTCCCTTCTCCCTCCCTCCCTCCTCCCTCCCTCCCTTCCTCCCTCCCTCCCTCCCTCCCTTCCCCTTCCCTCCTTCCCTCCCTCCCTTCCTCCTCTCTCCTCTCCTCTCCTCTCTCTCCTTTCTCCTCCATTCTTTTCTCTGTCTCTTTCTCTCCTTTTGTGCCATGGGGATGGGACCCAGGGGCATTCTACCTCCCAGCTACACTCCCAGCCCTATTTTTTATTCTTTATTTTGGAACAGGGTCTCACTAAGTTGCAGAGGGCCTCACAAAGTAGCTGAGGCTGGCCACAAACCTGGGATCTTCCTGTCTCCGCCTCCTGAATGCTGAGATTCCAAGTGTGCCACGCCTGGCCTCATAACAGTTTCTTAAAGGTCAGACAGGGGAGGCTGGGGGAGCATTAGAAGGATGGGCGCACAGAACTTCTCAGGCCTACACGAGCAGCGTGGGGAGGTCCCGACAAGGGCCAGGTAGGGATCTTATTTATTCCCCCCTTAGTGGAGACCACCATTAGGGTTGTGGGGTAGCAAAAAGCATTGCTGTTGCTGCACCTGGACCACGCAAGGTGGACTTGTTGAACCCAGGATCCTGACGTCCTTCAGAGGAGCCCTCGGTGCCCATGTGGGGGGACATGGTGGGCGGTCTCCAGGAAATCCCAAGCCCTGCCTCTGTTTGGCTGGGCGCTGAGCCGCACCCTTTCCCTCTTCCAGAGGCAGGCAAAGTATTCTGAGAACAAGCTGAAATGTACGAAGGCCCGGAACGACTATCTGCTCAACCTGGCGGCCACGAATGCAGCCATAAGCAAGTACTACATCCACGACGTGTCGGACCTGATCGATGTGAGCACCCATCCGGGGATCTGGGACTGTGCGGGGCTCCACGTCAGCTGCAGGCGGCTGCCTGTGTTCTTGGTTGGACAGCCAGGTCCTTGGAGCCCCAGTGGATTGCAGGGCAGCCGGTGTTTGGAGCCTGGGCCCTCCACGCATGTGCGTGGGAGTTGAGCCTCTCAGGTCATCCATGGCTGAGCGTGGGGAGTCACAGGGGCCACCCCAACTTGTCAAACTTGTTGGGACCAGGCCCTTGGCTGGATGTGAGGGGTAGGAGGTGAATCGTATGCCGTCCCCACTCTCGGGGTCTCCCAGTGTGCTGAAGGAGATGTTAACAGGTTCAGCACCCAGAGGCGCACTCAGCCACACACATGGGCACGTGAGGGGGGGGGGAGGGCCCGGGACCAACGTCCCCTGGGGTCATTGTGGGGGAAGATCAGGCTGTTCACACAGATGGCAAACAGGACTCTTGATGTGTGCGGGGCATGTCGGGGGCCAGTGGGGCTTGGGAGCGGACCCTGTGGGTACCAGTATCAGGGAGAGCTGCCATATCACCCGTGTTAAGCTCAGACCATTTCTGTGTCACCCGCTGCCTGTGCAGATGGGGACGGGGCCCGTGGGTGCATTGTAAAGGTTCAGAGTTGACTGCTGGATCCTGTTGCTCTTGGTCTCAGGCGTCTTATGTGGAAGTGTGAGGGTCACGGCTCTGGCCAGGGTGCTGATGGGGGCCTGTCACCACTGTCCCCAGAGGGGGCAGAGCTGTTCAGCTGTCTAATCAGCCTAAGGCCAGACCACTTGCAGCCCTTCATCCATTTAGCCAGTATTTATTAAGCACCTACTGTAGTCTCGGGCTCAGGGTCCTGCAGTGGGTCTGTCCACACAAAGAGTTACTAGGCACTTGCAGGGCCGAGCGGCAGGTCACAGGGAGGAAATATCTCCCAAGAGGAGGGACACCAGCCACAAACCGGGTGGAGGACCTCAAGAAAGGTTCCTGGAAGCTGGGCGTGGTGGCGCACACTTGTATCCCAGCATTTAGGAGGCTGAGACAGGAGAATCACAGGTTCGCAGACAGCCTCAGCTACGTACGCCCTCTGCAACTCAGTGAGATCCTGTTTTAAAATAAAGAATAAAAAATAGGGCAGGGGGTGTTGCTCAGAGGTAGAATGCCCCTGGGTTCCATCCCCAGTACCACAAAAAATAAAGAAGGGCCAGGCGTGGTGGCTCACGCTTGTAATCCCAGTACCTGGGAGGCTGAGACAGGAGGATCACGGTTTGCAGACAGACTCAGCTACATAGTGAGGCCCTTTGCAACTCAGTGAGACACTTTCAAAATAAAAAGTAAAAAATAGGGCTGGTGCTGGGCATGGTGGCACACACTTGTAATCCCCGCGCTTTGGGAGGCAGAGACAGGATCACGCAGGTTCAAAACCAGCCTCGCTGGCTTAAGAGACTCTGTTTCCAAATAAAATATAAAATAGGTCTGGGAGTGTAGCCCAGAGGTAGAAGGGTTCCATCCCCAGTTTCCATCCCCAGTACCACACACACACAAAAAAAAAATACACACACACACACACACACACACACACACACACACACACACACACACACGGCTGTATATAAGGCTGGGGGTGTAGCTGGAGTTACAGTGCCCCTGGATTCCATCACCAGTACTGCAAAAATAAATAAATAAATAAATAAATAAATAAATAAATAAATAAGGAAGGAAGAAAGGTTGGTTGGTTGGTTGGTTCCTGGAGAGAGCGACTCTTAGCGGGCTTCGAGGCCTAAGCGTGAGAAGTGCGTGGCGAACGTGGGAGGCCAAGAGGAGTGCCGCTGGTAGGGACGGCGAAGCACCTGGGAGCAGGAGGTGGTTGACCAAGAGTCCCAGCCCTGGCTGCCAGCTGCAGCCCTTTCTTTATATTTTTTGCAGGTCTGGGGATGGAACCCAGGGGCATTCGACCACCGGGCCACACCCCCTGCCCTACTTATTATTCTTTATTCTGAAACAGGATCTCACTGAGTTACGGAGGGCCTCACTGTTGAGCCGAGGCTGTCTGTGTACCGCGATCCTCCCGTCTCAGCCTCCGGAATGCTGGGATGACACGTGTGCCCTCTTGCTGTCTCCTCCAAGTGCTGTGACCTGGGCTTTCATGCCGGCCTGGCCCGCACCTTCCGGACCTACCTCTCGGCCGAGTACAACCTGGAGACCTCGCGCCACGAGGGGCTGGACGTCATCGAGAACGCGGTGGACAGCCTGGATTCCCGCAGCGACAAGCACACGATCATGGACATGTGCAACCAGATTTTCTGCCCTCCGCTCAAGTTCGAGTTTCAGCCCCACATGGGCGACGAGGTGGGTGGCTCGGGCCGCCCGCCGGGGCGCGGCACGTTCTCAGCGGCTGGACCCCAGTGCCGAGGCCCGGCACCTTAGGGAGAAGATGCGCGAGCTTAACATCTGCGAGCCCCTCTTCCTTCCTTCCTTTTTCTTCTTCTTCTTTTTTTTGGTGGTACTGGGGATTGAACCCAGAGGCATTCTACCTGTAAACTATACCCCTAGCCCTTGTTATTCATCCATTCATTCATTCATTCATTCATTCATTCATTCATTTTTGTGGAACTAGGAGTTGAACCCCGGGGTGATTCTACCTCTAGCTCTATTTTTTTTTAATTCTTTATTTGGAAAAGGGGTCTCACTGAGTTGCAGAGGGTCTCACTAAGTAGCTGAGGCTGGCTGCGAACTGTGATACTACTGTCTCAGCCTCCCAAGTGCTGGGGTTATCAGCGTGCGTCACCATGCCCGCCTTATTTATTTATTTTTTGTGGAATTAGGAGTTGAACCCAGGGGCATTCTACCTCCAAGCTATTCCCCTGCCCTAATATTTATTCTTTATTTTAAAACAGAGTCTCACTAAGTTGTGGGGGGCCTCACAAAATAGCTGAGGCTGGCCTCAAACCTGTGATCCTCCTGTCTCAGGCTCCCTAGTACTGGGATTGCAGGTGTGGGCCACTGCACCTGGCCGTCCTTAGCTTTCTTGGACTCCCTCCCCATATATCTAGAAGACCCCAAAGGAGCCCACTTCCCCATTCTGCACTGCACAGTATGGTCTCATTCTTTGTTGCATTTTATTTATTTATTTATTTATTTATTTATTTATTTATTTATTTATTATTTTTATGGTACTAGGGATAGAGCCCAGGGGCATTCTACCTCCAAGCGACACCCCAGCCCAATTTTTTATTATTCATTTTGAATAGGGTCTCACTAAGTTGCGGAGGCTGGCTGCGAACCCGCGATCCTCCTGTCTCAGCCTCCCAAGTACTGGGATGACAAGCGTGCGCCATCTCACCGGGCTGGTGTTGCCATTTCTGCTCGTGAGCCGGGCAGCCTTGGGTTAACCCGGGGTTCGGGGTGCTGGGCCTGCTGGGCTCCGCGCAGGTGGGGGGCACCGTGTGGCCACAGCATGGCTGTTCTCCTGCAGGTGTGCCAGGTCAGCGCACAGCAGCCCGTCCAGACGGAATTGCTCACGCGCTACCACCAGCTGCAGTCCAGACTCGCCACTCTGAAGATTGAGAACGAGGAGGTGAGCGAGCGTGTGCCCGGGTGGGGTTTCCTCCCGAGGCCCGGCTCGTCCCGCCGCCTCCACGCTGGCCGTGGAGCACATACCACGAGGCGGTTCATCCGGAAGATGGAGGGCTGCACATCCCTGAAAACACGCACCCGCGATGTCTAGCAGCCCCGGAGAACGCTCACGAGACGTTAAATGAAAGTGAAGCAGAAAGGAAGGAGGGCTCTAGGTTTGGGTTTATCACAGCTCCAGTAAGCTATGTGTGTGTGTTTGTACGTGTATGGACGGACTGGAGGGCAGTCCTTCAAAGTGTCAGTGTGTGCGATACTGAGGATTGAACCCAGGAGCACTTCTACCTTCAAGCCAGACCCCCAGCTCGATTTATTTATTTATTTATTTACTTACTTACTTATTTATTTACTTACTTTTTTTTTGTGTGTGTGTGTGTGTGTGTGGTACTGAGGATGAAAACCTAGGGGCCTTTCTACCTCTCGGCTATACTCTCAGATCTATTTTATATTTTATTTTATTTATTTATTTATTTATTTTTTTGGTGGTACTGGGGTTCCTGGAAGCCCTTCTACCTCCGGGCTACACTCCCAGACCTCTTTTTACATTTTATATTTGGAAACAGGGTCTCCTAAGCCAGCGCGCGCGGCTGGCTTCAAACCTGCGCGATCCTCCTGTCTCTGCCTCCCAAGCGCGGGGATGACAAGCGTGCGCCACCACGCCCGGCCTATTTTCTGTATTTTTGAAACAGGGTCTCTTAAACCAGCGCGGCTGGCCTCGATCCTCCTGCCTCTGCCTCCCAAGCGCAGGAATTACAAGCGTGCGCCACCACGCCCGGCTTATATTTTATTTGAAAACAGAGTCTCACTAAGTTGCCGAGGGCCTCACTCAGTAGCTGAGGCTGGCTTCGAACCCGCGCGATCCTCCCGTCTCAGCCTCCCAAGCGCGGGGATGACAAGCGTGCGCCACCGCGCCCGGCTCTAGCCCGATTTTATTTCTTCCTGGGAAAGAGTCTCACTAGGTTGGCGAGAGTGTCACGACTTCCTGAAGGCTGGCCTCGAGCCTGCGGTCCTCTTGCCTCAGCCTCCTGAGTCCTGAGATTACAAGCGTGTGCGACCACACCGGCACCTGTTGGCTTCTTCGTGCCTTTTTTCTTTTCTGTTTTCTGCAATAAGTTGCTGTTTTTATCATCAGAAACTATCGTAGGCACTTACAGTTACATGATAAATGAACAGCCCAGGAAACCTCGACTGTGCTGTTTTGCCAAAGAGAGGGCCGTACCCAGTGCCTCGCCGCGAGGTGGGCACGGGTGGAGGGTCCAGCTGAGGCGATTCCCCTGGCAGCTGGACACAAGAGGCCAGAGGGAAAATGTTGTGTTTCACCATGCATCTTTCTCCACGAGGACATTAGCAGACTGGGGTCCCTGAAACAGGGTGCCGGGGCGTGGGGAGCAGCACCCAGGGGTGCAGGTGGGCTTATCCTTGGCAAGGACATGTGATTAGGGAGACGAACCAGATGCTTGTTCTGCAAACCTAGAAGGAGTCTAGCCTTTCTTTGCGTGCGTGCATGCGTGCGTGTGCGTGTGTGTATGGTACTGGGGTTTTTTTTTTTGGTGGTACTGGGGTTCCTGGAAGCCCTTCTACCTCCGGGCTACACTCCCAGACCTATTTTATATTTTTGAGACAGGGTCTCTTAAACCAGCGCGGCTGGCTTCGAACCTGCGCGATCCTCCCGTCTCCGCCTCCCAAGCGCGGGGATGACAAGCGTGCCCACCACACCCGGCTCTGGTACTGGGGTTTGAACCCGGGGCTATTCTACCTGGAGCCACATTTCCTGCCCTAGTCCTGCCGTAGGATTGCAGCTTCAAAGCCAGCCTCAGCAACTTAGTAAGGCTTTCAAGCAACCTAGTGAGACTCTGTTTCCAAATAAGAAATAAAATCAGGTTGGGGCTATACCTTGGAGGTAGAATGCCTCTGGATTCAACCCCAGTACCACAAAAAAAAAAAAAAAAAAAAACAATAAAAAAATGGGGCTGGGGTGTACCTTAGAGGTAGAAAGCCCCTGGATTCAATCCCCAGTACTGCAAACATCAATCAATCAATCAATCCATCAATCAATCGGGTTGGGGGTATAACTTGGAAGTAGAATGCCTCTGGGTTCAACCCCCAGTACCAAAAAAAAAAAAAAAAAAAAAGAAATAGGGATGGGGGTGTAGCTTAGAAGTAGAATGCCCCTGGGTTCAATCCCCAGTACCACAAAACAAAACGAAAATAAAACCAGACCTAGAAACCTGAGTCACAGGCCGGGCGTGGTGGTGCACGCTTGTCATCCCAGCATTTGGGAGGCTGAGACAGGAGGATCCTGGTTCGCGGACAGCCTCAGCTACTTAGTGAGGCCCTCCGCAACTCAGTGAGACCCTGTTTCAAAATAAAGACTAAAAAATTGGGCAGGGGGTGTAGCTCGGAGGCCCCGCCCCCCAAAAAATCCCCAAAGAAACTGGATTCTCTTGTGTGTCACAACCCTCAAAGCCCCCTCTGGAAGAACCAGTACAACCAAAGGACTTTAATCAGGTGCCCTGGCTTCTCCTCCTGCCCGCTGGGTGATCTTGGGCCTGGGATCGGTGGTGGTCTTGGTCGCACACAGGGGCTTTATGTGCAGAAATTAAGGAGGCGCCGGGAACAGGACTTGAAAGTAGCAAAGCCATCGTGAGGTCAGAGGGTTTTACAGCTGCGCTGCTTCCCCAGGTGAGGAAAACTTTGGACGCCACCATGCAGACCTTGCAAGACATGCTGACCGTGGAGGACTTCGACGTGTCCGACGCCTTCCAACACAGCCGGTCCACGGAGTCCATCAAGTCGGCCGCCTCAGAGACATACATGAGCAAGGCCAACATCGCCAAAAGGCGAGCCAACCAGCAGGAGACAGAAATGTTTTACTTTACGGTAAGTGGCCTCCAGACCGGGAGCTCATGACCCGCTCAGCCCCTCGGGCTGTGACTTTGGGAGCACCCCGTCAGGTGAGCGCAGGCAAGACTATGGGGGTGGGTTAGCCCCGAGGGTCTTCCAGTGTCATTCTAACGGGAAGTTGCCTGGCTGGGGTTTCTGGAACGCAGAAAGTGAAATTATCAGTGGGTAGGGTTGGCACTGGTTATGGGAGATGGATATGGAAAATCTCCCGCTCTACAGCGAGGTCTGACCAGTCCTCCGGGTGGCCAGGTCACTACTGGGGCCGCCAAGAGTGGGATCGGTATTTGCAACGCGGCATGCACAGAGAAATATCGCAGAAAATTAAAACCAGATGCTTCTCCTAATCAGCAATAACTAGGAGGAAAGGGGCAACAGGAAGTGGTCGAGCTATAGAAAGGGCCCTATAGCGAAGCAACTGAGGTGACCAATCAGAGGGTATGGAATAGGGGAGGATGGAGCCTCTTTAAAACACAGGAGGTACATAAACGAATGTATCAAAGTTAATCACCAAACAAGCATGGGATCGAGGGAGGGAGAGGGAATGGGATGGGGGCTGGATGAGGGCTAATTGGATGACGTGTGCTTGTATATCCTCTCACATCTTGTATTCCGATGTGATATATGATTACAATGCACCAATACAAATACATTAAAAAAAATCTTCCACTCTAGATTAACAACAACAACAACAAAGATGAGCCAGATATGGTGGTGTATGCCTGTAATCTCAGTCCTTGGGAGGCTCAGATAGGAGGATCACAGGTTCAAGGCCAGCCTCGGCAACTCAGTGAGACCCTGTTTCAGAATAAAAATAGAAAGGGATGAGGGTGTAGCTCAGAGATAAAATGCTCTTGGATTCAATTTCTAGTACCAAAAACAAAAAAAAAATCCAGGCATTGTGGTACAAACCTGTAATCCCAGTACTTGGGAGGTTGAGGTGAGAGAATAGCAGGTTTGAGGCCAGCCTTAGCAAGTTAGCCAGACCCTGTTTCAAAATAAAAAAAATAAAATCTGGGCGTGATTACACACACCTGTAATCTGAGTACTTGGGAGGCTGAGACGGGAGGTTCCAGGGTTCTCAGGCAGCCTCAGCTACTTAGTGAAGCCCTTTGCAACTCAGTGAGACCCTGTTTCAAAATAAAGAATACAAAATAGGGCAGGGAGTGTTGCTCGGAGATAGCATGCCCCTGGGTTCCATCCTAAGTACTCAAAAAAAAAAAAAAATAATAAAAAGGGCTGGGGGTGTAGCTCAGAGGAATACCCCTGGGTTTAGTTGCCCAGTACAAAATAAATAAATAAATAAATGAATAAATAAATAAATAAATAAATAAATCAGACAAACAAAAATCCCCAAAAGGAAATTTTATTCCATTGGCTCAGAGGGAAATGGCGAAAGACACCTGACATCTTTAGCAAGCCCCCAGTTACAAGTTACAGCTCTCGGGTGCGCGTGTGAGTGCGTGCATGTGTGTTATGATGTTGAATTGTTTTATACCTGGGCGTAGGCTTTGAAATGGAGTCTTAGTGGTGTAAGCAAATGCTCATGGGTTGCCAGTGCTTCCTGTAAAATCCTGGATTAATAACCTTCCTGTTGGCAGGGAGAGGCAGACAAGAGGAATCGCGGCTTGAGTTCAAGGCAGGTTCATTAGAAAGGAAAGGTTGTAAGGGCCGCCTTCCGACTCGTCCATTTTGCAGTCAGAAGCTCACCCAGACTCTGCTTGAATGCCCCTGGAAGTAAAAGCTCCCGCCTTCCCAAAATAACCCTTTTGTTGGGTTGTAGCCGGCTTTGGATATTATGGTTTCCTTTATCTTTGGTACCTTCAAAAATCTACGTGCTACACACTAGGATCTGGCCATTGATCTTGGTCCTGTTCTCGTCAGTGACCAGTGAGGCTGATTCTCTATGACGGCCTTTCTGGGTTGCAGAGAGCTGGGCTTTTATGTCTCCAGGCCAAATTTACTTTCTTTCAATCTTGCCGTAAAAGTGCATGGGTCGGCGCACGCGCGCGTGCACACACACACACACACACACACACACACATTTTTGAGTAGCCACAGTATCCTAGTGACCCGCAAACATGTTGTCACTATCATCCTCTAAAGGGAGAGAGTCTAGCCACAGTGTGACCAGCACAGAACAGACTTCTCCTCTTCCATGTATATTTTATACATGGAAATATACACTTGTTTCTATATCCTAGGATCATATCTGTGGTTCATGTGTTTTTGTTATTTTATTTATTTATTTATTTATTTATTTATTTATTTATTTATTTATTTTGGTGGTACTGGGGTTCCTGGAAGCCCTTCTACCTCCGGGCTACACTCCCAGACCTATTTTTATATTTTCATTTGGAAACAGGGTCTCTTAATCCAGAGCAAGCGGCTGGCTTCAAAGCTGCGCGATCCTCCTGTCTCAGCCTCCCAAATGCGGGGATGACAAGCGTGCGCCACCACGCCCGGCTTGTTTTTGTTATTTTATTTATTTTTTTGTGGTGCTGGAGATGGAACCCAGGGGCTTTTCTACCTCTGGGCTACACTCCCAGACCTATTTTATAGTTTGTTTGGGAATAGGGTCTCACTAAGTTGCTGAGAGCCTCACTCAGTAGCTGAGGCTGCTTTGAACCTGTGTGATCCTCCTGTCTCAGCCTCCCAAGCACCGGGATTACAAGCGTGTGCCACCACGCCTGGCTTGTATTTGTTATTTTAAAATCAAGTTAAGCAAGTTCAAATCAAATCTGCAAGTGCAGAAGGTCAGTCTGGAGCTGTTCCTCTGGACCCTGGAAATTTACGAACATCATGGTGCACGCTTGTAATTCCAGTACTTAGGAGACTGAGGCTGGAGGATTGCAGGTTTGAGGCCAGCCTCACTGACTGAGTGAGGCCCTTGGCAACTTAGTGAGACTGTTTCAAAAATATATATAAAAACTGGGCGTGGTGGCATATACTTGTAATCTCGGTACGTGGGAGGCTGAGACAGGAGGATCACAGGTTTGCAGCCAGCCTCAGCTACTTAGTGAGGCCCTCTGCAACTTAGTGAGACCCTGTTTCAAAATAAAAAAGAATAAAAAATGGGGTTGGGGGTGTAGCTTGGAGGTAGAATGCCCCTGGGTTCAATCCCACACATACATATACACACACACACACACACACACACACACACACACTATATATATATAATATATATTAATATGATATGATACATATTATATAAATATATATTTATTACATAAATATATAATTTTATAATTGTTATATAAATACATATTATATTAATATATTATCTATTAGGGCTGGGGGTGTAGGTGGGGATAGTATGTTTCTGGGTTCAATCCTAGCACCATACACATACATACACACAAATCAGTTAACATCAGCTCAATCTTTCTTCTGTGAGCAGCCATGAGCCAGCCCCCCTTCTTTGAAAGCCTCTATTGTTCATGCCTTGGGGAGTCTCACATCTCTTGTCTCTTTTTTATTTTGGTGTGGGGGTTGAACCCAGGGGTATTCAACCTCCAAGCCACACTCCCAGTCCTGTTTTAAAAACATGTTTTTTTTGGGGGGGGGTCTGGGGATGGAACCCAGAGGCATTTGACCTCCAAGCGACACCCCCTGCGCTATTTTTTATTCTTTATTTTGAAACAGGGTCTCACTAAGTACCTGAGGGCCTTACTAAGAAGCTGAGGCTGTCCGTGATCCTCCTGTCTCAGCCTCCTGAATGCTGGGATGACAAGTGTGCACCACCATGCCCGGCTCACATGTTTTCTTTGAAATGGAGTCTTGCTAAGTTGCAGGTGTTATTGCTAAATTACTGAGGCTGGCCTCGAACCCATGATCCTCCTGTCTCAGCCTTCTGAGTACTGGGATGACAGGCATGCGCCTCCGCACTCAACTTGAGGGGTTGGTTTCATGGCTCCAGAGTGTCAAAGTCACCATCCAGTCACCATCCCCCATGCCTTCATTTCTGATCTGTCTCGTGTACAGATTCAGCGGGCTTGGGCTCCATGACCTATAGTTTGTAAACCAAAAAAGTGCGGGCCGGGATGTAGCTCAATGGTAAAGCACTCTCCTTGGGAACGCGCCGCTCCAGGCTCCACCCCTGGTTCCAGAGGCCAGCTCCAGATCCTAGGATCCCCACTTCCTCTTGTGTCATTGCAGAAATTTAAGGAATATGTGAACGGCAGCAATCTCATCACCAAGCTCCAGGCCAAGCATGACTTACTCAAGCAGACACTGGGTGAAGGTGAGTCGGGGCCCCGCCGGGGCTGGCAGAACTCCGGCCCCATTGGTAAGCTCAGAGTTGACTTAGCCTTCAAACACATATTTCTCTAAGAACTGAGTTACTTGGACCTTCTTTTGAGGCGCGCGCGCGCGTGTGTGTGTGTGTGTGTGTTACTGGGGACTTAACCTAGGGGTGAGCTACACTTCCAGCCCTCTGAATTACTTACTAGCGACACCTCCAGCTTAATTAATTAATTAATTTATTTATTTATTTACTTATTTATTTATTTTTAAGTACTTTTATTGCATATTGCAGTTATGCATCATATGTGATAACTAACATATCTGCACAGCCAATCGTGGTGGCCCAAGCTTGTAATCACAGTACTGGGGAGGGGGAGACAGGAGGATCGCAGGTTCAGGGCCAGCCTCAGCTACTTAGTGAGGCCTTCAACAACTTCGTGAGACCCTGTTTCAAAATAAGGACTAAAAAATAGGGCTAGGGGTGTAGCTTGAAGGTAGAACGCCCCTGGGTCCAATCCCTAGTATTGCAAACAAAACAAAGCAGAAAATAATAATAATAATAATAGTAGTAGTAGTAATAATAATAATAATAATAATAATAATAAAAGTATTAAAAAATAGGGCTAAGGGTATGTAGCTTGGAGGTAGAATGCCTCTAAGATCAATCCCCAGTACCACAAAAAAAAAAAAAAGAAAAGAAAAGAAAAAGTTTCCAGGGATAATTCTTAAACTTTAGCTGGGTGGTGGCCTTTTATTGAGGTGTTGAAGACAGGTAAGAGTAGGTTTGGGACATAGAGTGCTTTGGGGATTATTTAACGTAGAAGGTTCAGAGAAGGCATTTGCTAGTGAATGGATAAGGAAACTGTGATCTATCCAAAGAGAGGAGGAAGGGGAGGAGGAGGAGGGAGGAGGAGGAGGGATAGTAGTAGTAGTAGTAGTAGTAGTAGTGGTGGTGGTGGTGGTGGTGGTAGTAATAATAATCCTGCCATGGTTGCACAATCTTGTAATCCCAGCATTTGCGAGGCTGAGATGGGAGGATCGCATTTCGAGACCAGCCTCAGCTACTTAGTGAGGCCCTTTGCAATTCAGTGAGACCCTGTTTCAAAATAAAGAATAATTAAAAAATAAATAGGGCTGAGGGTGTATCTTGGAGGTAGACTTCCCCTGGGTTCCATCCCCAGTACCGCAAAAAAAAAACAAAAACAAAAACAAAAAACAACCATTGTCATCATCCTAATGCTATCTGGCTAAACCCCCAAAACATAAGAAAAGTGAGAGTGATTGCAGATGAGCACCCAGGGTCGTTCTTTTGTTTCTGTCTTTTAGGGAAAGATTAATGTCCTCTGGTATAAAATAGATCAGTAAACCTCCATGTGTACCTTTATTTCCTCTTCTTTTCCAGGGGAGCGAGCGGAGTGCGGTACCACCAGGTGAGAGGCGGGAACTCCGGTGCCGCCTGAGGTCGGAGCGGGCTGGGGCTGGGGCTGGGGGCTCGGCGACTGCCCAGGGTGGGGAGCCGGGCTTTCTTCCCAGCTAGGGTGGCAGGGAGTGCTGGGAGAGGGCGCAGTCGCTCAGGGGCTGCCTGGCTGGCTCTGGCTGTAGGCGGCTGGCCGGCAGGAGCGCAGTCAGAGCTGCAGGGCTGCAGAGGGAGGGGCCCTGGTCCTCTGCGCTGCCCACCTGGTGGGGCGCTGTGATCTCCTCTGCCGCTGTTACACTCCCCAGCCGGGGTCCCTGGTGGGCTCTGGGCTGGTCCAGCGCGCCCGGCTGAACACGCATGCGCACATGCCCCTGGCTGGGGGTGGGGGGCGCACCCCCAGGGCCTCTCCTGCTTTCTGTCCAGCACTTCCCCATGCCCCTCGGCGCTTTTTTCTGAGCAGACCAGAGCCAGTGACACTTTCTGCCCAGCAGCCAAGAGCTGAGCGTAGATCCCCGAGCCCAGGACCCTGTCCAGGTGATCCCGCACGCCCATCCCTCCCTGAGCTCCGCCCAGAGCCGTCTGAGCGCCCAGAGGAGCGCTAAGGGGCCAAATCAGGACCTCTCCGCACCTCCCTTGCCGGCCCAGAATCCCCACGAATTCTTCCCAGTGGCCCAGAATCCTGGAAAGCTGTCCTACTTGGCAAGAAGCAAAGAAGATGGCCCCCCACCCCGCACTCCCCGCCCCCTAGCAGGGACGGTGAGCTAGCTTCCCGGGAGGGGAGGTCAGCCTGTGCAGCTGACCCTGGGGCCTGGGAATCTAGGAACATCAGGATGGCTCCAGGCCTTCCCTGCAAGGCCATCCCGCGTACAGCGATGCAGATGTGCAGGGTCACTTTCGAGGAACCTTCCAGAAACAAAGTTATTATTATTATTATTTTTTCTGGCAAGAGAGTGTTGTTATAGTCATAGGACACAGGAGCCAGATTTTTCACCAAAGTCTGCAAATAGTGACACAGATGGGGCTGAACGGAGCCAGCCCTCCGTCTCCCGTAGTTCCTAGGATTCCCGCAGGAGATTTCCCCACCAGCTGCAGGAGCAGAGGTTTAATGGACGCCTTGGCCCGCTCTCAGCCTCCTTCTTCAGGGAGAGTTGAGGGTTGTTTATTTGGCTCTTTTTTCTTTTTAAACTATTTTTGTGCTAGAGATTGAACTCAAGAGCATTCTACCTCTGAGCTGCATCTCTAGTCTTTTTTTTTCTCTTTTCTTTTGAAACAGGGTCTCAGTAAGTTGCCGAGGCTGGCCTCAAACCTGCGGTCCTTCTGTGGCAGTCGATTCCCAGAGTGCACCACCTTGCAATCGTATTTTTGTTTTGGTTTTGTTTAGTAAAGCTGGCTTCCATACTCTGACCTAGGGCTTGAGAAGTCTAAGTTAGGATTGCCAGGCCTCCCACTTATACACCGTTCACTCAAGTGCAGACAGACGCAGCTGGAAGCCAGGTCAAAGGCAGCTGTGTTCCAAACGCAGCCTCCCCTACCGCCACTGCCATTATTTAGCTTGTGGACGTTGTGGCCAACTTGGAAGTGGTTTTAAAGTTAATTGTAACTGTCCTGGGTGAAATGTCTGCATACGGGGAGTGGGGTCTCATCTGAGATGGGCACTTGAACAGATTCCCTGACCCAGGCTGCTTTGACCTGGAGACATGGGCCAGTCTTTGCACTGGGCCACATCATGTTATATTCTCTCAGAATTAGAATAACCATATTAGAATAATATGTAATAATAATAATAATTCTATGCTCAGAATAATATTCTAAGAATCTTATCTTTAGCTGCATGTGGGGGTGTACACAGGGAATCCCAGTACTTGGGAGGCTGAGATAAGAGGACAGGAGGATCAGAGGTTCCTGGCCGGCCTCAGCAATTTAGCGAGGCCCTCAGCAACTTAGCGGGACCCTGTCTCAAAAAAAAAAAAAAAAAAAAAAGCCAGGCATGGTGGTGCACATCTGTAATCCCAGTACCTGGGAGGGTGAGGCAGGAAGACTGCGGTTTTGAGACCAGCCTCAATGACTTAGCAAGACCCTGTTTCAAAAGAAAAAAATAAAAAGGGGCAGGGGGTGTAGCTCAGAGGTAGAATGCCCCTGGGTTCAATCCCCAGTATCAATTAAATAAATAAATAAATAAATAAATAAATAATAAAGTAGAAGTGTAGCTCAGAGGTAGAATACCCCTGGGTTCAATCCTCAGTACCAATAAATAGATAAATAATAAAAAAATTTTAAAGGGGGTAGGAGTGTAGCTCAGAGGTAGAATGCCCCTGGGTTCAATCCCCAGTACCAATAAAATAAAATAAAATAAAAATAAACAAGGACTGAGGGTGTATCTCGGAGGTAGAATACCTTGGGTTCACTCCCCAGTAACTAGGACATCAAGGGCAACAAAAAGAACCTTATCTGAATGGTCCAGTCCCACAGTTACAGCTCTGATTCGGGCTGGCCAGAGGTGGGTACGCACTTCCATACGTCTTGTAAACGGCAAAGTTAAAGGCAGACGTTGAGGTTGTCATCACTGTTAAGTTAGAGAAAGTCTGACTTTTCTAGCCCGCCCGGGTTGACACGTTCTGCCAATCTAGATTACTGGCGAACTCACTTGCCATCCTGTCCAAACCGTCAGAACTCAGTACCCACCCGTGGGCAGCCGCCCCGAGATCCTGACCCCCACCGACAGTCATTACTGCCACCGTCTGTTCCAGATACCGACAGCCATGTCTCCTCTTGGTTGGAAGGCAGAAAGGGGACACTGGTCTCTGGTTTCTCTTTCTTCCTCTCTGTGGCTTCCTCCATTCCTGGTGTCCCTGGCTTTCTCTTTCTCTTTCTCTCTTTCTTTCCGTTTCCCTCTGCAACTGAGCAGAAGAAGAGTTGGAAGGCTTAGGCTGCCCCACTTTCCTTGGCTGAGCTGTCCCCCGGCTCCCCATTTTGTGCCCCACCCAGCACTTCAGTAAGTCGGTACTGATTTGATATCGTCGCGCACGGTTGGGGTAGCTACGTTTCCTTGTCAGATTCCAGCCGTACACAGAGAGAAATCCGGGCATGATGCTTCCTAGATTGGGCAGAAAAAATGGGGGGTCGTACACTGTTTTCCTGCCGTCCCACTTTGTAAATTGAAAAAAAAAATCCTTAGGAATTGCAGGAAAAAAGCCCTTCACTCTAGAGATTTTGATCCTGGGTGTGAACAGCCTGCACCAAGAGTCTTTACTTCTGCAGGCCGGGGGCATTTAATAGAGAATTGGTCGTCACCCACCTCACATGGTTGACGTGAAGCCCTCTGCAAGGACAGAGGGAAAAAGAATGAGCCTGGTGTGCTGGCACATGCCTGTGATCCCAGTTCCTGGGAGGCTGAGATAGGAGGATCGCGGGTTCGCAGCCAGCCTCGGCAACTTAGCGAGGCCCTCAACAACTTAGTGAGACCTTTTTCCAAATTAAAAAAAAAAAAATAGGGCTGGGGGAATAGCTTGGAGGTAGAATGCCCCTGGGTTCAGTAGCAAAAAAATAAAAGCAGATCCACTGTATGAAATCCACCCCTACACACTACGTGTTCACATCCTCGAGAGAGAAGGACATTTGAAAAGAAAAAAAAAAAAAAAAGAAAGAAAAGAAATGACATGGACTTAGCTAACCAAATTGACCTTGATCCACGATGGGCTCGCAGTACCCCTGCCTGTGGTCTCTTCCCCACTTCGTGGTCTGTGCTGTTCTGTTTGTTGGTCTGTCCTTCGGGCGGCATGCTGTGTGGACCGTGTCTTTGCCCGTGCATGTTCTGAAGCGCAGCCTGTCCTCTGTGCTTAGGGAGACAGGAGGAGCAGACCGGGCCCGAGAGGCAGCGCCAGCCTTGTTTGTCTGCACCACCCATGAGGCCTCTGTCCATTCACAGAAGCCATTCAAAACTCGGGGGACCAGGTCTCTGCCTGTCTGAGTTCCCATTGGTGGTGGGAACCAAGCCACTTCAAATGAACTGCCAGTCGGTGCTACTTGCCGGTTACCCCAGTACTTGGGAGCCCGTTACCCCATACTTGGGAGCCTATTATCCCAGTACTTGGGAGCCTGTTTCCCCAGTACTTGGGAGCCCATTATGCCAATTCTTGGGAAGCAGAGACAGGAAGATTGCAGGTTCAAGGCCAGCCTCCACAATTTAGCAAGACACTCTTCCAAAATAAAAAATAAAATAGGGCCGGGGCGGGGGTGCGGCTCGAGGGTTCAATCCCCAGTACCACCAATTTAAAGAAAAAGCTGCCTCTCTTGGTTAAGGCCGTTCCTCCTGACCTCAAAGAGCTCTTTGGCCAGGAAACAGATGTAGGCCAGTTCTGGTGACAAAATGAGCAAGTAAGCCAACAGGCATGCGTGCACCTGGCGAGGAGTTGTGGAGACGGGTCTAGTGCTCGTGGCTGTGTAGTTGTTCCTGGTAAACCATGGCGCATCTTCCTCCCTGTGGTAGAGAACACAGCACAGGAACCGGAGATCCTAGAGTAAAGCAAGACACTTTCAACCTCTCCCCACGGCAAGGATGTAAGGGCCAGACGTGTCCCTGGCTGGAAATGACAGGTGCCCGGAACCCCTGTGACTGTGTCACAGGAAAAGCCCTCTACGTGGGGCCGAAGTGGTCTCAGGTTAGGGCCTGGCTCTACCAGTTCAGTGCCTCTGATTCTGCCTCTGGAAAATGGGGCCATAGGTGGCCCGATGTTAATTGCAGTAACAGATTTGCCGGTGCTTTCAGCAAAAGCCCACCTGGCTGGCTGTCGACTTTGTCGAACCCGCGGCCTGACCCACCCCTCCTGCCGGGCAGCAATTTCTTCATCTCTGAAATGAGAACAGTAATTACATGGCTCTCTGATGAATGAAGTAAAGAGGGTTCTTGTGCATGTAAAATGCCAAGAGGCTTCTGGGAGGCTGAGACAGGAGGATCGCAGGTTCGCGGCCAGCCTCAGCTCCTTAGTGAGGCCCTCTGCAACTCAGTGAGACCTGGTTTCAAAATAAAGAATAAAAACTAGGCCTAGGGGGTGGAGCTCAGAGGTAGAATGGCCCTGGGTTCCATCCCCAGTACTGCAAATAAATAAATAAAAAATTAAAAAAGCTGGGCATGGTGGCACATGCTTGTAATCCCAGCATTTGGGAGGCTGAGACAGAAGGATCGTGGTTTGCAGACAGCCTCAGCTACTACTTAGTGAGGCCCTTTGCAACTCAGTGAGATCCTGTTTCAAAATAAAGAATAAAAAATAGGGCTGGGGATGTAGCCCAAAAGTAGAATACCCCTGGATTCCATCTCTACTACTGCAAAAAAAAAAAAAAAAAGCCAAGAGGCACCAGGAAGACACATGCCCTGGTACACTGGGAGTTAAGGCTTGTGGGCAGATTGAAAACCAAATCCTGAAAATCAACCCACCCGATCATCTTTGAAAGTCTCTTGCTTTCTTGGGCTGCCGATCACATCTCTCTCTCCCCGATGCCCCCTTCCATCTGGTCAGCTTGGCAGGGTGATGGCCTCTGGTTAGAATTTTCAATGTGTTCATAGGTATATACTATTCCCCTCTACTCTAACTGAGAATGCTTTTGCGTTCTATGAGGGTTGGTCCTGCTTGGCATTGTGGGTAAAAGAAGATGTCCCCAGATACCCCGAGGCCTTCAGATGGAACTTGGGGAACCAATGTGTTGGGGGCCAGCGGTTTCCTGTTTACGTTGTGTTCTTCCTCCATTGGTGGGTTTGGAGAGCGCCGCTCCCCGTTGTATGTTTACATGTGTTGCTTTCTTGATTTCTTTTGTTCCATTCTTCCCTTAGGCCCCCCTGCCTTCCCCCTAAACCACAGAAAATGAGGAGACCTAGGCCTCCTTCAGTGTATAGCCATAAACTCTTTAACGGCAGTATGGAGGCGTTCATTAAGGTACTTCCTGGGGCGTCTCGGAGTCCGCGAATGTGCCCAATGTAATGGCAGCCTCTGTCCACCCCCTCCTGCATCTGACAGCCCTGTCCCCGACAGAACTTGCACTCTGGCCCCTGGCCAGGCCCCGCCACAGCCGGTGTTAGCTTCAGTGAGGCCTTCGATGCAGACTTGCTCGGCCAGTGGCCAGGTGTCCCAAGAGCCCCCAGTGATTCTCCACCATCGGGGAAGGGGCGGGGCTCGAAGAGTAAGCGTAGTGACCCAGGCGGCCGTGGTTTCTTGCTTCAGTGAGGAGTTGTAGCCCTGATGCTGAGGGGGGGGGAGCAAGGCCACCCTCACTAGCTGCCTCTACACCCATGTCTCCCAAGAGGAACCAGATACACAGAAAAACCGCTGCAAGCAAATTCGTGCTTTATTTATTTATTTATTTGTTTATTTTTTGGTACTGGGGATGGAACCCAGGGGCTTCCTACCTCCAGGCTATACCCCCAGAACCTTTTTTATATTTTATTTGGAAACAGCATCTCACTAAGCTGCTGAGAGCCTCACTAAGCTGCCGAGGCTGGCTTCGAACCTGTGCGATCCTCCTGTCTCAGCCTTCCAAGTACTGGGATTACAAGTATTCGCCACCACGCTCGGCTTTATTTAGCTGAGCAAATTATGATGGTGATGGAGTTGGAAGGAGAGGCAGATGTTGGACTCGAGGAAGGGAGAGACATTTATTATTATTATTATTATCATTATCATTATTATTATCATTATTATTATTGTTAAACTGGAGATTGAACCAAGGAGTGTTCTACATCTGAGCTACTCCCCCAGCCCTAATTTTTTTTTTTCAATACTGGGGATGGAACCCAGGGCCATTCTACCTCCGAGCTACACCCCCAGCTCAATTTTTAAATTTTTTATCTTGAGACAGAGTCTCACTGAGTTATGGAGGGCCTCACTAAGTAGCTGAGGCTGACCATGAACCTGTGATCTTCCTGTCTCGGCCTCCCTAATGCTGGGATTACAAGCATGCACCACCACACCCGGCTCTTATTTTTATTTTGAAACAGGGTCTTATTAAGTTGCTCTGGGCCTCATTAGGTTGTTGAAGCTGGCCTCAAACCTGTGATTCTCCTGTCTCAGCCTCCCAAGTACTGGGATTACGGGCATGTGCTGCTGCGCCCAGCTGAGATGCGTTCTGAAGGTTACTTAGGGGGGCAGTGGGCAAAATCTTTGTCAATTGTTTGAGAACTCATCACCATGCAGTGAAGACTTGCTGCAGAAAAGAATGCTGGTGTCAGTCGCGAGACAAGTAAAGGCTCTAGGGCATGGCTGATGACTGTGGAGTCACAGAGGCTGCCCCTGCACCAGCTCTCTGTCTTCTGTCCTTATCTGGGGGGCAGCTCAGGACTGGCCAGGCAAGGAGAGACTGGACATGGTGCTGACCTCAAGCACAGGCTAGGGCACTTCAGACCACCCTGGATCCCAGGACTCTCTCTACCCCATAGGCTGGGCTCTGGGGAAGAGAAAATAAGAAAGCAGAATTGAGTAGAACTCAGGTTGGGATTGCACAGGGGCAGGGAACAGTGGGGGCTGCTTTAGGATACCCGAGAAGCCTAGGCCTAGAGGATGGCCAAAGGGAGGGGGACCTTGGGGTACATCAGGTCTAGAAGGAACATATCGGGGTGACCCGGAAGGAGTAGCAACCATCCAGTGGGTCTTGGCAGGATGGAGCTTGTCACAGGCGCCCTTTCTTGTCTTCATCCTCTCTCTCCTCTCCGCCTTTGCCCTTATACGAGGCCTTGACAGCTGACAGAGGACCGGCCCATGGTGCCCTGACCTCCAGGAGCCCAGTGGAGCCCTGAGACTCCAGCACAGGAACCAGGCATACAAGGGAGGCCTGGTTGAGCACCTGGGGGTTATGTCTACAGTTCTCTGAGGGTTCAGAGCAGGAAGAGGGCTGACTGAGGCCACAGGAGTTTTCCCCAGGGTTTTTGAAGAAAGGGTCCTTAGAAGAGATTCAGTGAGCGGGCATGGTGGCACATGCTTGTAATCCCAGCACTTGGGAGGCTGAGACAGGAGGATTGTGGTTTGCAGTCAGCCTCAGCTACTTAGTGAAGCCCTTCATAACATAGTGAGACCTTATTTCAAAATTAAAAAAAAATTAAAAAATAGGGCCAGGGGTGTAGCTCAGAGGTAGAATGCCCCTGGGTTCCATCCCTACTGCCAAAAAAAAAAAAAAAAAAAAAAAAAAGTTCAGAAAGAACCAAGGCTTGGCCGGGTGTCATGGCGCACGCTTGTAATCCCCGCGCTTGGGAGGCGGAGACAGGAGGATCGCGCAGGTTTGAAGCCGGCCGCGCTGGCTTAAGAGACTCTATTTCCAAATAAAAATATAAAATAGGTCTAGGTCTGGGAGTGTAGCCCAGAGGTGGAAGGGCTTCCAGGAACCCCAGTAGCACCAAAAAAAAAAAAAAAAAAAAAAGGAAGAAAGAAAGAAAGAAAGGAAGGAAGGAAGGCAGGCAGGCAGGCAAGCCTTCCTGGCTCAGCTCTGGTCTCTGGGAGGAAGGGACAGAATAGGACACCGGGAAGAACCTCGGTGTGATTGACAGCACCTGAAAATGATGTTCTCTGTTCAGTTAAATATTCTCCTACCGGATCCTCCTGTTGGGCTCAGGTGCACAGGTGTCATCCCAGTGCTTGGGAGGCTGAGACGAGAGGATTGCAGGTTCAAGGCCATCCTCCACGACTTCGAACAACCCTCAGCAACTTAGCCAGGCTGTTTTCAAATTAAAAAGTAAGCTAGGCGCACGCTTGTCACCCCAGCATTTGGGAGGCTGAGACCGGAGGACGGGCACTCCTGGACAGTCTCAGCCACTTAGGCCCTCCACAACTTAGTGAGACCATGTTTCAGAAATAAAGAATACAACACAGGGCAAGGAGTGTAACTCGGGGTTGAAGGCCCCTGGGTTCCATCCTCAGACCTGCCAAAAATAAAAATAAAAAGTAAACTAAGGCTGGAGGTATGACTCAATGGTACTATGACTCTGGATTCTATGCCCCTCTCCCCCCCCCCCAAAACAGGTCTTACCTGTGCTGTGTAATCTGACTTTAAAGTAATCTGACTTTATTCCTGCACAGTGGCTCCCAGAGCTTACGTGCTACACAGGGGTCATCACTTTAAGAAGCCACCCGTATGTTCTAAATATAGCGCCTTTGTTACAGGTACACACCTGTAGTCCCAGTTTCCTGATAAGCCCAGGCTGAGACAGGGAGATTGCAGATTTGTGGCCAGCCTCAGCAACTTGGGGAGGGTTTGTTGCCAAATAAAAAAAATATAAAAATAGGACTGGGCTGTATGTAGTTTAGGGGTAGAATGGCCCTGCAGTCAATCCCCAACACACACACATACACACACACACACACACACACACACACACCCCGCTGGATATCTTGGTCTTTGGGATAAAAAGCTGCATTCAGAGGTTAGCTTTGTGACTCCACTGGGAATGCGGAATGGTAAAGGGGTCTGGCAGCAGTGTCTGTCGCCTGGCTTTGAGAAGAGCCGCCCAGCAGGACCGGCCTGGGCGCAGTGAGCGTTGGCCCCGTGAGGGAGGTGCTGGACGAAGAACACAGATTTAACTCGGAAAAATAAGGTGCATCTGTTAAACACTGCCCCATTTTCTTTATCCTTGATTTTCCTTCGCTCTCTTAGTTTTATTCTAAGAGTCCATTTTGAAGCGCAGGCCGTCTGCCTCTGGAGCTGTGGGAGAGTCCCTATCCTGCTTCTATAAAATAAAAATGATAATTACCGATTGACTTCTGATGAGGGCGTCACGAGGTGACATAGGTCCCGCTTCTAGGGCACTGGCCTACGTGTGACCCACACTATGCAAGCCTAGCCCGGTGCTATTAATGTTAGGATGCGGCTCCTGGACCCTGCTGGACCAGGTTCTGGGCTCCCCGCCATTTAGGAGCCATTTAGGATACGGGCAGATTTAGCCAGCAATGAAGGAGCAAGTTTGTCCAGCTGTTGAGATAGGCTGCAAGATGGCGCCCTTGGGGAGGTTTAATCTCCCAGGGCTTCAGCTCAGCCTCCTCCCACCCTAGAAGCCCGCCTGCACCCAGGGCACGGGAAACAGCGGACAGACGCGGGCGTCTCCAGTGGCTCCTAGTGACAGCGGAGGCTCAGGTTCCAGCCCCACGGCCTGTCCGGGAGCCACCTGCTCAACCCCGCCGCATCACGTGAAGCACGGGGTCGCCTCGGCCGAATCCCAGGGATGGGGCCAGAGCAGGCGTCGCCCTCCTTTCTCAGAGTGTCGGGTGGGCCAGATGGCTGGAATACACAGAGCCCTTGCACTTAGGCAGGGACAGAAAGAGGCCTCTGCCTCCCTGGCTTCTGGCGGAGGCAGCTGGTGGGAGGCTGGGTGCTCGCAGACTCCCGGGAGAGGCTCCCGCAGGCCCCCGCGACCTTGGCTGGCTGCCATTGCATTGGGCGGTTCGCGGGCTCCGCGCACTCTGCACTGATCGCATTCCCGCGTAATCTCTTCTTTCTCTCCTACTCTGCTGCCTTTTTTTGTCATCAGAGGAAGAAGAAATGCTCGTTCCAGGAACCAGGTATTTACTAGAAAGGCCCTTTAGCTCCGGGGGGCCGCCACCGGATGGGATTTGTCTTCAGAATGGCGGTCCGGAGCACAGTCCATTTAACCCGTTGCTGAGGAAGCCGTCTCCTCGCCTTTCTGGGCTGTATTTACGCAAAGGCAGGATTGGCAGGTGGGATGCGGAACAATAAAGAAGTTGACCGATGCAGAATCCAAAAGGAAACTGCTCTGGGCATAGTACTGTGTGTCTGCAATCCCGGGACTTGGGAGGCTGAGACAGGAGGATCACAGTTTGGAGGCCAGCCTCGGGCAAGAGGAAACTGTGCCATGCCCAGCCACTGGAGACTATAGCCCCATCTAGCAAGATGTAGTTGAATAAACTTCCGCACCCCAAGGTACTGATGCTTATAATGGCATCTTACTCAGCCTTTTTGACGAAGGTTGGCCACTCGATGGCCAATGGCTGCCATTAGCAGCTTCCAGAACTTTCTTTTGCTGTTAAAAGTATGCCTCTGAGCCAGGTGTGAGGGCGCCCACTTGTAATCCCAGCGCTTGGGAGGCTGAGGCAGGAGGATCCCAGGTTCGCAGCCAGCCTCAGCTACTGAGTGAGGCTCTCAGCAACTTAGTGAGACCCTGTTTCCAAATAGAAAATAAAATAGGGCTGGGGGTATAGCTCAGAAGTAAAAGGCCCCCGGGTTCTATCACCAGGACCACAAAACCAAAGTAGAGCTTGCATCTGGATGTTGAGTCCATAACATCTGGAGTGGAACATTCCTTCTTAGCGCTCCAGAGAAGCTGTGGGGCCAGCCTTGCCCTCCACCGCCAGGTGCCGAGGTCCTGGGATGGCGCCTTGGTGGGGCCTTGGGGGAAGACTGGGGCAGAGCGAGGTGGGAGAGCGAGGTGGGAGGCAGAGGGGTAGAGGGATGTCCAGGCTAGAGGCCAGCCCCCGCCCCAGGGGTGCCTGCCCCATCTCCTGAGGCCGGGCTCCTTGCCCGCTGGCTCAGAAGGCAGAGCATTTCTTTAACATTATCCGAGTTACGCCTTTTTTCCGCACCTGAGAACTCTCTGCCCTAACAAGTCATGGCGACTTTAGGATTAACATCTGTCGCTTGTTTTCCTTCTAACCCGACTGTACTAATACTCTGGCTTCGTTGCTCATCTGTGTTCACCATGTCTGTCTGCCCCGGTGGTTGCCAAGCCCAACAAAATGTCCCTTCTTCTTTTCTTTTTTTTCCCCCCTCTTTTTCTTTTCTTAAGGATTCAGGACAAGCGATACCGCTTGTAGTTGAGAGCTGCATCCGGTACATCAACTTATATGGTAAGCACCGATGTATACGGTACGTCAGTTTATACAGTAAGCCTCATTTTATGCAGGAAACATCAATTCGTAAGGTAAGCTCAGTCCAGGGCTGGCGTCCTCAGCTGGACCATACTGGCAGGAAGTGAGATTCTCATTCATCTTAGAAGACTTCTTCTTTTGATGCTCTGCTTCCAGGGAGAAAGTGCTCTGGGGAACAGCTGCCTTTGTGACCGGTGTCTTCATAGGCTGTGCGTTAGGATGGGGACACTAGAAGACATCAGTGAGGGGCCCACATCAAATGGGGTCGGGGTGGAGCTTGGAGGTAGAATGTCCCTGGGTTCCATCCTCAGTACCACACACACACCAAAAAATAAAAAATAGAGCCGGGCGTGGTGGCGCACGCTTGTAATCCCCACGCTTGGGAGGATCGCACAGGTTCGAAGCCAGCCTCAGCTACTTAGTGAGGCTCTCAGCAACTTAGTGAGACCCTGTTTCCAAATAAAATATAAAATAGGTCTGGGGGTATAGCCCGGAGGTAGAAAAGCCCCCAGGTTCTACCCCCAGTACCACACACACACACACACACACACACACACACACACATAAAATAAATAAATAAATAAATAAACAGGGCTAGAAGCTGGGCTTGGTGGCGCACACTTGTAATCTCAGTACTTGGGAGGCTGAGACAGGAGGATTGCAGGTTCATGGCCAGCCTCATCTACTTAGCGAGGCCCTCTGCAACCTAGTGAGACCCTCTTTCAAAAATAAAGAATAAAAAATTGGGCTGGGGTTGTAGCTCGGAGGTAGAATGCCCCTGGGTTCCACCCCCAGTACTGTAATAATAATAATAATAATACGTAAATAAAAAATTAAAAAGAGACTGTTTTTCTTTAGTAATTTCATCTTCCCTCAACTCCTTGAGCCCCAGGCTAGCATACACTGGAGAGTCTAGCTTTTCTTGTAGGAAGCAGGTGTCTGTGGGGAGGAGGGTGCGGGGACGGCCCTGATAGAAATGTCTCGTGGTCCGTTCCTTCATACCCAGACAAGAAGACGCCAGGATGTGTCTGTGCTTCTGGCCAGCCGCGGCTCATTGCACAAGGCCACGAGGGGGCTTCCTCCAGGAGACCCTCACTGGGACTGTGTTGTAAAGAGTGGTGGGAGAAGGAGGCAAGCCAGGGGCAGGGGCCAGTATCTCCAGGACCAAGGTCATTATTGTTGCCTTTGTCTCCTAGGACTTCAGCAGCAGGGCATATTCAGAGTGCCTGGGTCCCAGGTCGAAGTGAACGACATCAAGAATTCCTTCGAGAGAGGTGGGTGTGGACGGAAGCTGTCTGGCTCGTGGGCAGCGCCAGGACCCTTGGCTGGCACTCGCTCGTCACCGCTGATTGTGCACCCCTTCCCAAGTCTGGATTCAGGCACTTGGCCCTGGTAGTTTGCAGTCAGCCATGGCTAGAGTGTCCACCCTGCAGAAGTCGACAGATAGTACGATCCCTCTCACACGTCTCTTAAACAGCTGCCACCGGCACAGGTTGAGCATCCCTTTTCTGAAAATCTGAACTCCCAGATGCTCCGCATTCAGAAACTTGTTGAGAGCTGACCCGATCCATGTGAAAAATTCGGAGCCGGGCGTGGTGGCGCACGCTTGTCATCCCCGCGCCTGGGAGGCGGAGACAGGAGGATCGCGCGGGTTCGAAGCCAGCCTCAGCTACTTAGTGAGGCCCTCGGCAACTTAGTGAGACCCTGTTTCCAAATAAAGTATAAAAATAGGTCTGGGAGTGTACCCTGGGGGTAGAAAAGCCCCTGGGTTCCACTGCCAGTAACACACACACACACACACACACACACCCACACACACACACACTCAATTCTGCACCAATACAGAGTACACTAAAAATACCGAACAGATTTGTCTACAGGCTCACCAGATAAGGCGAATGTGAAATACAAGTGAGTTTCTTGTTTAGACCGGTTCCATCCTTGAGATATTTCATTATGTATATGCACATATTCCTTATTTGAGGGCTATGGAACTGTGGATTGAACCCAGGGACATTCAACCTCTGAGCTACACCCCCAGCCCTTTTTATTTTTTGTTTGGAAAAAGAGTCTCCCTAGGTCACCAAGGGTCTTGCTGTGTTGCTAAGGCTATCTTTGAGCCTGGGAACCTTTGGTCTTAGCCTCCCAAGAACTGGGATTACCAGAGTGCATCACCGTACCCAGGCAATGCACTTTATTTTTTTTTTATTTTTATTTTTTTTGGTGGTACTGGGGTTCCTGGAAGCCCTTCTACCTCCGGGCTACACTCCCAGAACTATTTTTACATTTTTATTTGGAAACAGGGTCTCCTAAGCCAGCACGTGCGGCTGGCTTCGAACCTGCGCGATCCTCCTGTCTCCGCCTCCCCAGCGCGGGGATTACAAGCGTGCGCCACCACGCCCGGCTCAACCATGGTTTTAATTGGCGCGTCTTTTGTGGTGGTTTTTAGCAATAAATCTTGGGGCCGGGATGTAGCTCAGTGGCAAAGTACCTGCTTTGCAAGTGTGGTGCTCTGGGTTCAATCCCCAGTTCCAAAAATGACCAAAAAAAAGACCCCCCCCCTTTAAATCTTAAACTCACTCCTCATGTTTTAAGACTTTCTTGTAATCTTCTAGCAAAACAAGGGAGGAAAGATCACTAAAAAGCCAGACGTGGCCCAGTGTAGTGGTGCACACTTTTAATCCCAGTACTTGGGAGGCCGAGCCAGGAAGATCACAGGTTCGTGGCCAGCCTCAGCTACCTAGCAAGGCCCTCTGCAACTTAGTGAAGAATAAAAAAATAGGGTTGGGGTGTAGCTCAGAGGGAGAATGTCCCTGGGTTCCATCCCCAATACTGAAAAGAAAAAAAAGAAAAAGAAAAAGAAAAAGAAAAAAGCCCAGTATGGTGGCACACTCCCATAATCCCAAGTACTTGGGAGGCTGAGATGGGAGGATCATAGGTTCGAGGCCAGCTTCAGCAATTTGGCAAGGCTCTCAGCAACTTAGTAAGACCCTAGTTCAAACTAAAAAATTAAATAGGGTTGAGTATGGTGGCACACGCTTACGATCCCACTACTTAGGAGGATAAGACAGGAAGTTCACGGCCAACCCCAGCTACTTAGTGAGGCCCTCAGCAACTTAGTGAGACCCTCTTTCAAAATAAAGAATAAAAAATCGGGGTGGAGGTGTAGCTCAGAGTGCCCATGGGTTCAATCCCGTGTACTGAAAAATAAAATAAAATAAAGAATGAAAAATAGGACTGGGGTGTGTGTGTGTGTGTGTGTGTGTGTGTGTGTGTGTGTGTGTGTGTGTGTGTGGCTAGAGGTAGAATGTCCCTGGATTCCATCCCTTGAACCACAAAAATGAAGCTGAGCAATGATAAATATAAATAGTGAAAGAAAGAGAAAAGAAGAAAGCGGAGTATACCGGAAGGCTGCTGCGTGTTCGTCATTTTATTTCTACCACTTTCTTACGGATGCAGCCACTTTCCAAGGGGAAGTGGCTGGGAGGACTGTACTCTGTGGGGCCTGTGTCTGGGTGCTTCCTCCCGTCTGCCTTTCTGCCAGTCGGGCCTGGCCCAGGCCCCCTCTTTGGTCCCTCCTGGGCTTCTTTACCAACCTGAAACATGGCCTCCTTTTTCCACCCAGGTGAAGACCCCCTGGTCGACGATCAGAACGAGCGCGATATCAATTCCGTCGCTGGCGTTTTAAAACTGTATTTCCGAGGACTGGAAAACCCACTCTTTCCTAAGGAAAGGTTTCAAGATTTGATATCTACCATTAGTAAGTATTTATCAGGACGGGAATGGGTTCAGGGGAGATGCGGAGGGAGGCGTGTTCTCCGAGATCAGACCCGGATTCAAACATGTCTTCCGGAAGGAGCAGACACAGGGCATTCTGGGAAGAGTTGGGGACCATGAACACTGGGTTCAGGAGGTGCGAGAGGCTGGAAAGGTAAGAGGAGCAAAGGGAGGGGAGAGGCCTGGGAGGCCTTTCAAGGATTCTAGAACTTGTTACCTTGGGTAATAGGGAGCCATGGAAGGTTTAGGGGTCAGGTCAACAACATGATGGAAAAAGGAAATGGTGAAAATGGGTTGGCTGGGGAATTCTTCTCACATAATTAAACATGAGAGTGACCGTGACTGGTAAGATTCTGTGGTAAAGTCAGGAGGGGCTGGTGTCAAGGCGCCTTGACCGTAAGGTGCCCAAATCCAAGGCAAATTTTGGGAATATTTAAAAAATAAACTTAATTTTAGAATGCCAGGGTTTTCATTTGTTTGCTTTTGTTTATTTATTTATTGGTACTGGGGATGGAACCCAGGGATATTCTACCTCCGAGCTACCTCCCTAACCCTATCTTATTTTATTTTATTTTTGAAATGGGGTCTCACTAGGTTGATGAGAGTCTCACTACTTGCTATGGCTGTCCTCGAACGTGCGACCCTCCTGTCTCAACCTCCCAAGTACTGGGATTACAAGAGTGCGCCACCACGCCTGGCTGGGTTTTCTCATTTTAGAATAAACTTAAATTGGGCATGGGTGGTGTTCACCTGTAATTCTAGTACTTGGGAGGCTGAAATTGGAGGATCACAGGTTTGAAGCCAGCCTCAACAATTTAGTGAGACCCTGTTTAAAAACAAAACAAAACAAAACAAAAAACAGGGCTGGGGGTGTAGCTCGGAGGTAGAATATTCAGCTAAGGGTTCAATTGTCAGTATCAAGATAAACAACCAAACTTCTTGTTGAGCATGGTGGCCCACACTAGTAATCCCAGCATTCAGGAGGCCGAGACAGGAGGATTGTAGTTATCGGACAGCCTCAGCTACCAAGTGAGGCCCTTTGTAACTCAGTGAGACTCTGTTTCAAAAATAAAGAATAAAAAATAGGTCTGGGGGTGTAGCTCGGAGGTAGAATGCCCCTGGGTTCCATCCTTAGTACCACAAACAAACAAATAAGCTTCTTAAAATTTTATGGGGTTTCTGATAAAGTTGCCCCAGACCATTTTTCACAGGGATGGGGGATGCTCCTCCTAATCCTCTTTCTATAGCCAGAAAAAGCATCCCTGCGGAGGGAGGGCTGGGGCAGCAGTTGCTCCCACCGAGGCCCAAGGGTCAACTCTGATTGGTTCTGAGTAAGCCAGGCCCACATCACACCCGGATGCGATGCTCTGATTGGCCAGGCGGAGTTCCCTGTGTTCCCAGAACTGAGAGCCCAGCAGGTTGCCTCCGACCCATCCACACGAGCGGTGGGGCCGCAGACACCTGCCTCGTCGCTCTCCGAGGATGCAGAGCACCCCAAAGTGCTCCTTTGTGTTACAGAACTGGAGAACCCAGCTGAGAGGGTGCACCAGATCCAGCAAATCCTCGTCACCCTCCCGCGCGTGGTCCTCGTGGTCATGAGATACCTCTTCGCCTTCCTCAACCAGTGAGTATCGGACCGAGGGGCTCTTCCTCCACCTGCCCTTGTCTGAGAGGGGTGCCCCGAGGCCCTCACAGGTACATCTGTTTCTAAGCAGACCTGAATCCTCCTGGATTTGAGCAGAGCCCCCTTTTCCCCTGCAGAGGTGTCAAGAGTGTGGGGGGGTCGCCATTCCCAGATGACTGGGGGCTTCTCCTCCCTCCTAGCCTCTCCCAGTATAGCGACGAGAACATGATGGACCCCTACAACCTGGCCATCTGCTTCGGGCCCACCCTCATGCATATCCCTGACGGGCAGGACCCTGTGTCGTGCCAGGCGCACGTCAACGAAGTCATCAAAACCATCATCGTCCACCACGAGGCCATCTTCCCCAGCCCCCGGGAGCTGGAGGGGCCCGTGTATGAAAAATGTATGACCGGAGGGGAAGAGTATTGGTAAGGAGCCGCTCACCATGTCTTCGTGGACTGGGGAGGCTGAGATGGGAGGGTCACAGGTGCGAGGCCAACCCCGGCCACTTGGGGAGCGCCTCAGCATCTTAGCAAGACACTGATTGTACTCAAAAATGAAAAGGGCTGGGGCTTGTAGCTTAGAGGTAGAATGTCCCTGGGTTTAATCCACAACACACGCGCACACACACACACACACACACACACACACACACACACACACAGTTCCCGGTGTCGAGCGCTTGGCTGGAACAGGACTCAGTCAGTTCCATAGTGGGGCCTCTGGGCCAGTCTAGGGCACTCAGGAAAGGCTTCCTAGGAACTGGAGCCAGCGCAGTGGGGAGTGTGAAGAAAGGTCTAGGTGTGTAGCCTTCCATAGAGTAAGTGCCTTGTTCTGGCAGGAGTGCAGTGTGATGAGGGTGAGCTCTACCGGCAGAGGGAGTAGGTGAGGGGAAGTCCTAAGCTGTTGTACAGATTCTGGACCTTACCCAGGTGGCGATGGGAAAGTTTTCAGAGTAAAACCCATAAACCCCATCGCCCTTTACAAGGCATTGGGAATGTTGTCTCCTTGGAGAAGGCTGACTAGATAGGTACCCTCTGTATTTTTTGCTTGCTAGATTCTTTTTTTCTTTCTTTCTTGGACCTGGGTCTTCTACCTCCAAGCTACATCTCCCAACTATATTGATATCTTTATCTATGTATCTATATCTATCTATCATCTATCTATATCTATCATCTATCTATCTGTCTGTCTGCCTGTCTATCTATCTATCTACTGGGTACTGGGATGGAACCCAGGGGCATTTTACCTCTGAGCTACATCCCCAGCCCAATTTTTTATTCTTTATTTTGAAACAGGGTCTCACTGAGTTGCAAAGGGCCTCACTAAGTAGGTGAGGCTGGCTGCGAACCCGGATCCTTTTGTCTTAGCCTCCCAAGTACTGGGATTCTAAGTGTGCGCCACCACGCCTGGCTGTATTTTTTAATTTGAAACAGAATCTTTCTGGATTGCTGAGACTGGCCTTGAACCTGTGATCCTCCTGTCTCAGCCCCCCAAGTCCTGGGATTCCAGGCGTGCACCCCGACTCTGGAGCTCTGAACTGCTTTTATCAGTCCTCTCCAGTTCTCAGTCCTCTCTCCTGATAACTGACTCATCCCCATGATAACAGTATCAGTCCATTGGTCACTCAAGTCACCTGTTTTAGGCTTTACCTCCTGTCACCGTTCCAGATCACTGACTACCGGTACCAAGAAGTTACCAGCTAATACCAGGGCCAGGTGACAGCCGAGATGGGGTACTCAGGGAAGTGGGGGGGGTGTCTGGTTAAGAAGATCCCTGAATGGTCAGATGAACACATAGGGTGATAGGGGACGGGGCCTGCTCCAGGTAGATGAGGCCTCAGGCATGGATGGAGGCCAAGGGTAGCAGTGTCCACCGCCCCACAGTGAGTCCCCTTCATTTGTTTCCTTGCAGCGACAGCCCCCACAGCGAGCCAGGGACCATCGATGAAGTGGACCATGACAATGGTACGGAGCCACACACTAGCGATGAAGGTGCGTAACATGGGGGAGGGGAGTGCGGCCACAGCCTGGCCATCCTCCTCTGGGAGGGAGGGGACCCAGGAGGCCTCCGAGCAAAGCCTGGCGACGCATACCACATCCCAGCACGGCGGCACAGCAGCTCTCGGGGCTCACCATGTCTCACTGTGCCCACGGGATCCTTCTGGGTGCCTTGCCCTTAGGAAGCAGCCCCTGTGCCGCCCACTGTGGACCTGCTCTGCATGCAGCCTGCGCTACGTAGGACCTGGGATGTGGAAATTAATGAGACAGGGCCTCAAGACTCTCCCAGCCGGTCCCTAGATTATCAGCAGCTCCACAGGCTGCATAGTGGCACTGCTGAATTATGAGTGTGACCCCAGTGCACCAGGGACCCCTGAACATGGAGCCAAAGAGCGGCACCCCCAGGACGAGGATGAAGAGGGAGAAAGGCCCGCTGGGCTCTGGGGTGCACCGGATTCTTCCACCCACGCTACATGAAAAGAGGCGGGTTGGTGTCGAGGGCAGCTGGACCCTGCACACAAGCTGACTTGTCCCTACGGCAGAGTGGGCACAGTGCCCACCCTGGGGGACTTGGGGTCACAAAGGTGATTTAATTTGCCAGGCGTGTTGGTGTATACCTGTCATCCCAGTTCTGGGGAGGCTGAGACAGGAAGATGGCAGGTTTGTGGCCAGCCTCAGCAACTTAGTGAAGTTCTCAACAATTTAGTGAGGCCCTGTTTCAAAATAAAAAAGAAGGACTGGGAGTAGCTCAGAGGTAAAACATCCCTGGGTGTTCCACCCCCGGTGCTACACACACACACACACACACACACACACACACACACACACAGGGCCTCAGGCAGGCATGGTGGCACATGTCTGTAATTCCAGGAGGATTGCAGGTTCAAGGCCAGCCTCAGTAATTTAATGACACTCTCAGCAACTTAGCAAGACCCCATTTCAAAATAAAAAGTTAAATATAGGGTTGGGGGGTATATGTAGCTCAGAGGTAGAATGCCCCTGGGTTCAACCCCCAGTACCACAAAAACTAACAAATGAACAAACAAACAAAACAAAAATAGAACCAGAATTTGTGTTAAGATGTAAAAGAAAAAGAAATGTCTTTGAATGTTTTTTTTTTTTTTTTTGGTGGTACTGTGAATGGAGCCCTTCTACCTCCAGGCTATACTCTCAGACCTATTTTTATATTTTTTATTTGGAAACAGGGTCTCTTAAGCCAGCGAGGCTGTCTTCACAGGGATTACAAGTGTGTGCCACCATGCCTGGCTTGAATGGTGTTTTTTAAGAAGTATAAAAAATATTGAGAACAAGAAGGGCAGTGGAAGCCGGGTGTGGTAGTGCACACCTGTAATCCCAGTCCTTGGGAAGCTGAGACAGGAGGATCGCAGGTTCAAGGACAGCCTCAGCAAACAGCAAGACTCAACCTAGTGAGACCCTATTTCCAAATAAAAATAAATAGGGTTGGGGGTAAATAAAAATAAAAATAAATAGCTCGGAGGTAGAATGTTCCTGGGTTCAATCCCCAATATCACAAACACAAAAATAAATATATAAAAATAAAAAAGAAAGTCAGTGGAAAGTAAGTACCTGGTATGTCTGCTTCCACTGGACATCTAAAGAACTGGCCAGCTTCCTGAGGGCGTGTGGTAGGGGGTAGACCTGAGCCCAAACCCCGGTGTCCTGAGCCCCCAGCCATGTGTTTTTACCCATCCTGCTGCCTGTGCTGCCCTGTAGAAGGTGGGCAGTCAGAGTGAAGCTCCTGGATGTTACAGTTTGGGATGATGTCACTGTAGGTCCTTGTTCTCAGCTAATTTAGAAATAAAAGCCAGAGCCGGGTGTGGTGGCGCATGCTCGTAATCCCAGTACTTGGGAGGCTGAGACAGGAGGATGGCAGGTTTGTAGCCAGCCTCAGCTACTTAGGCCCTCTGCCACTCAGTGAGACCCCATTTCAAAAATAAAATAAAAATAGGGCTGGGGGTGGATTTCAGAGGTAGAATGCCCTTGGGTTCAATCCCCAGTGCCTCAAAGAAAAAAAGAGAGAGAAATAAAAGAAATAAAAGCTAGAACTGCTGCAAGCCTAAGCAAGGTTTTATTATTACAGGCAGAAAGAGGGCACAGATCGGGAAAAACACCCTGTTGGAGGAAGATGTGATGGAGTGTCTCAGAAGTGAGGCCCCGTCACCTTTGAAACTGGAGTCTTTATGTAGGAATTCATTATCTTGTCGCTCCTATCCTGTTAGCCAGTAGTCTTCACCCACCAGAAAGCAGGTGCTGGCCTGCCAGTTCTCTCTGCTGGGTAAGGCTTTTTGTTAGCTTGTCTTTGTCCATCCTCACAAGAGCAGACAGGTCTACATCAATGCTCAAAAGCTGTCGCCTAGTTCAGCAAGCTCGGGGGCTGCACAGTGATGTTTGAAGCCCCCATTGTTCTTTGTTTGTTTTACTCTCAAAGTCTAACGCCTGTGCTGGCCACCTGTGTCCTTGGGTAAGCCTCAGCATTGCTAGCCTCGATCTGCCAGCAGTTACTTTCTACGTTGAAAGCCTGTTTTATAATAAGAAAAAGAAAGACACGGGGATTTAACTATTTTTAAAGTGTAAAGGCTTTAAGGCTTTAGCTATTTTATGTTGTCAGTCATCGATGTTGGGTCCATGCAGCCCGCTCTTTTATCTTTTAAATCGGTCATTGCTTTTGTGAGGTCTGTGTATTTCTTCCCTTCTAAGTGCAGGTGTCTATAATTTCGGCATTCTGTGTTCTCCGTCTTATCTTAGTTGCTGTGACAACCGGCCTCCCCTGCCAAGGTCAGCCTTGTAACTTTTGCGGACAACCCAGAGACAAAAGATTTTATTGTTTTGCTTAAGGCAGTTAATAGTGCTCTTACTCCCAGTCGATGCGGACTCAGCCCCCACCATGGGGCCGGCCGCAGCCTCATGGATGCCTCTTCCCTTTCAGAATTGGAGCAGATCGAGGCCATCGCCAAGTTTGACTACGTGGGGCGGTCCCCCCGCGAGCTGTCCTTCAAGAAGGGGGCCTCGCTGCTCCTGTACCACCGTGCTTCCGAGGACTGGTGGGAGGGCCGTCACAATGGTGTGGACGGACTCATCCCTCACCAGTACATAGTCGTACAGGACATGTGAGTGGGAAACGGGATCCTTTGGTGAATACGGTAATCGATGAGTGATGTCTGTAGCGGGCGTGCGGAAGGAGGGCTGGGTCGTGTGCTGACAGTTTGTTCTCCCTGGTATATATGTTTGATGATCTGCCAGGATTGGGTATATCTAATTTCTCTTGAAGTGGTAGTTCATTTGACAAGTAAGCAAACTGTTTATCCTCCGGAATGCTCAGAGACAGTGCTGGGGCCTCCACACTGCCATCCTGATCCACAGCTGGGTCCTTCCGTGCGTCTCCACTTGTCCACCTCTTAGCTGTCCACCCTTCTACAACCCAGAGGAGACCCGAAAGGAATGGGCAGAAACACAGAAGTCCTGGTTTCCAGTTAGGGGAGTGCCATTTTGATAATTTCAGGGGTTAAAAAAGAAGTTTCTCCCATCAGAAGTCCCCCCTTTTGCCAGGCAGCAAAGTTGACACTCGGGTCCTGAGCACGCATGCGCTTCATTCTGTGGTTAGGCCCAGAGGGACTGATGTATTTTGGAAGCAGTACCACGCTAAACCTCCCGGGAAGGGCACCCAAAGCCCGTGTCTTGATGCGTTTGAGCCAGAGGCCAAGGCCAAGGCCAAGCAGGTGGTGAGAGGAATGTCGCGGCTGGGTGCGGTGGTGTCCACCTGTACTTGGGAGGCTGAGCCATAGGCTGGAGGCCAGCCTGAGCAACTTAGTATGACCTCGTTTTCAAATGAAAAGTAAAAAAAGCTGGGCGTATGGCTCAAAGGTAGAATGCTTCTGGGTTCAATCTCCAGTATCAAAATGAGTAAAAGAGCCAGGCATTGTAATCCCAGTACTTGGGAGGCTGAGACAGGAGGATCGCAGGTTCACTGCCAGCCTCAGCTACTTAGTGAGGCTCTTTGCAACTTGATGAGACCCTGTTTCAAAAATAAAATAGGTTGGGAATGTAGCTCAGAGGTAGAATGCCCCTGGGTTTAATCCCCAGTATGAGAGAGAGGGGGGAGAGAGGGAGAGAGAGAGAGAGCAACTCTGTAGTGGTGGGCCCTGGGGAGCCCCCTAGATCCCCAGGCCTCTAAGGTCAGGGACCAGTTACCAGGAGAGAAAGAGCTTGGAAGGAGGCTGGCAGGGCTCCCAGGAGCTCAGGCTGCCTCACAATTGCCTCACACCCCGATGTGAAGGAGAGATGGGACTCCTCTTCATGCTCCCTTAGCCCCAAACCACCTCTCTGAGCCCCGCAGGTACTCAGCACTCAGCACTTCCCTCAGCTTGGGGCTGCCGCTCCCATTTCTCCAACACGTTTCCAGCCTGAGAGAGTCAGACGGGGAGGGCGGGTCAGGCCTGCTGGGGCAGGAGTCTCAGGCCAGCAATCTGGCTCCAGCAGCATTGCGGCGGGCGGACGCAGTGTGGACGCGGCCCTCCCCGGTCCCAGTGGTGGGCGCAGTTAGCCATAGCTAACAGTCCCAGGGTCCCCAAAGGGAGGGCCCCTCTGGCTCACACCTCTCTCCTCCCAGGGACGACGCCTTCTCCGACAGCCTGAGCCAGAAGGCGGACAGCGAGGCCAGCAGCGGGCCACTCCTGGATGACAAGGCTTCCTCCAAGAATGACCTCCAGTCCCCCACGGAGCATATCTCGGATTACGGCTTCGGGGGGGTGATGGGCCGGTAGGACACGCGGTTCATTTTTTTTCTTGCTGATGTCATGTCTGTCCTGGTGTGAATTGGGAGAAGCAAGGGTGCCCATAGGAGAGAAAGACGTATGTTGGGAAATAAGTGCTTTTTATTTGTAATAATACATGAAGCTGGGTGTAGTGGCACATGCTTGTAATCTGGGCACTTGGGAGGCTGAGGCAGGAGGATGACAGGTTGGAGGCTAGCGTCAGCAAGTAGTGATATTTTCATCAACCTAGCAAGACCCCGCTTCCCAATAAAAATTAAGCCGGGAAATAGGGCGACATGGTGTAACTTGGACACAAAATGACCCTGTGTTCAATCCCCAGTACCAAAATTAAGTACTACCCCTCCTCATAAACTAGAGAGGAACTGGCAAGTATCTCTCCTCCTCCTCTCCAAGTCCTGCACCACCTCACAGCTTTCTGTTGAAAGCCAGAGCTGTACGGTGTCCCCTGAGAAGAAGTAGGTAAGCAGAAGTCACACACCTGCTGTCACGGCGGGGACATTGCCTCTGTGATGCCCCCACGTCTCTGGTGGGAGCTGAGTTGTCAATTTTCCACCCCTCTGTGTGGGCCAGATGGTGTCACAAGACTTTTCTACCAGCCAGAGCCACTCACGTAGTTCCGAGAACAGGTGCAGTCCAAAGTATATGTTTTTTTTTTTTTTTTTTAATTAATAAGGGCCATGCCGGGCGTGGTGGCGCACGTTTGTCATCCCTGCGCTTGGGAGGCTGAGACAGGAGGATCGTACAGGTTCAAAGCCAGCCTCGGCTGGTTTAAGAGACCCTGTCTCCAAATAAAATGTAAAATAGGTCTGGGATTATAGCCCAGAGGTAGAAGGCCTCTAGGTTCCATTCCCAGCCCCACAAAATAAATAAATAACGAATAAATAAATAAATAAATAAATAAGGGGCAGATGTAGTGGTGCACCTTTGTAATCCCAGTCCTTGGGAGGCTGAAACAGGAGGATCACGGGTTTGCGTCCAGCTTCAGCAATTTAGTGAGACCCTGTCTCAAAAAAAAAAAAATCAGGCTGGGAGTGTAGCTCAGAGGTAGAAGTCCCCTGGGTTCATTCCTCAGTACCACAAAAATAAAATAAAAAATAAAAAAAGGCTAGAACTGTAACTCCGAGGTAGAATGCCCCTGGGTTTATTCTTCAGTGCCACCAAAACAAAAACAAAAGCAAAATAAAAACGTAGAAAAACAAAAAATATAAAAGGGCTGGGAGTATAGCTCTGAGGTAGAACGCCTCTGAGTTCACTCTCCAGCACCAAGAAACCCCTCCCCCCAAAAAACCTCGCCAAAAATAAAGGAAACCTGAAGAAAAGGAAAGGAAGACAGCTTCTCGCTGCTCTGTCTTCCATCGGTTACAAAATACCACCACGCCCTTGTGCCCAGGGGAAGGGTCATGTGACTGGCCCACGCTGGCAGGTGTTTGCCCACAGAGAAATCAGGTGTGGTGCGAAGGGTCTACTGTTTTCAGCATCCTCTGTTCAGCTCAGCGGGCAGCCGGGGGCGCTGTGGCCGATGATGATAGGGTGGAGGGCAGGAGGCTGGGCGCGTCGGTGAAGGAACCAGACTCCTGGGAGAGCGCGGCTTCTCCTGCCGCGGGCTCGGCTCTCTCTGTTCTCTCCTCTCTCTCTCCAGCCTCTTCCTCTCCAGCGCCTGCTTGGTCCTGTCGGGGGCACCCACAGGTCTGCTTAGCTTGGCTGGGGATATCGGCTCTGAGGCTCCCCTGTCACCTTGGGCCAGATCCCTCCCCTCACTCCACTCCCCGCATGCCAGGCCTCCGGCAGCCCCTCACCAGGGTGCGGCAAAACCTTCTACCCTCAAGGGGCTCTAAACCCACGTTGTAGGTGGGCAAGGGCTATCACACCATCTGAGATCATCCGAAATGACACGGGACAGCAAGCAGGTGAAAGACACGGGCTCGCCCTTCCCCAGCCTCCCTGGGGCAGAAAACAGCCAGATGCCCTAGAGGCTCAGCCCCAAAGGTGACATTTGCTTGCAAATGACTACTTTTCACTGTCTGAAAAGCCACTTGGATCTAGCCTCATCTGGGAAGACAGAGTCCAGTGACAACCATGAACAGGGGCTCGGTTCCCAGGGGCCCTCTCGTGCCTGTGGGGTGCTGGTGACTTTTTGGTCCAGTCAAGCCTCCATGGTGACCAATTAGAAGCCTATTGGAGCTGGGCGTGGTGGCGCACGCCTGTGATTCCAGTATTTGGGAGGCTGAGGCAGGAGGATTGCAGGTTTGCGGCCAGCCTCAGCAATTGGGTGAGGCCCTCCACAATTTAGTGAGACCTTGTTTCAAACTAAAATAATAATAATTAAAAAATAACAGGACTAGGAGTATAGCTCAGAGGTAGAATGGCCCTGGGTTCAATCCCTAGCACCGCACACACAAAATAAAAAAGCCCATTAGAAGTGGGGCATGGCGGCACATCCCTGTAGTCCCAGTACTTGGGAGGCTTGAAGTCAGCTTCAGCAACTTAGAACCTGTTTTTAAATAAGAAAAACACAGTAGCCAGGTGTGGTGGTTCACGCCTGTAATCCCAGTACTTGGGAGGCTGAGACAGGAGGACCCCAGGTTCATGGCCAGCCTCAGCTACTTACTTAGACCCTCTGCAACTTAGTGAGACCCTGTTTCAAAATAAAGAATAAAATAGGGCTGGGAGTATAGCTCAGAAGTAGAATGCCTCAGGGTTCAACCCCAGTTCCAAATAAATAAATAAAAAAGAATAGGGTTGGGGCATAGCTTGGAGGTAGGATGTCTCTGGGTTCAACCTCCGATACTAAGAAAAAAACGTTTATTGAGTCACAAAAATGGAAAAAGCTCAGAAGGCGTTGTGGGTGTGGCTGAGAATCAGCACAGTAGCTCCAGGTTGGGACGTTTCTGTCCCTGACTTAGGGCGCAGACAGGATTGGTTTGTAAGCAGCAGCTGGGCACAGAACCCCTCCCTGGGAGCAGATGAGACCACCTGCCTCTGCGTGGGCCTAGCTGGCCTCTTTGCAAGGCCGAAAGGCTTTACTGTGCCCCCCCCCCGGCCTAGTATGTAGTTAGCGTGTGCCGTTGGGGGTGGGCTGACCCTTTCTGAGACCTGCCGGGGTTGACTTCTGCCCCGTGCCCCCATCCCCTGTCCCTGGCTCCTTTGCAGAGTGCGTTTACGATCGGACGGAGCAGCCATCCCCAGGCGCCGGAGCGGGGGCGACACACACAGCCCACCGCGGGGCCTGGGCCCCAGCATAGACACTCCACCCCGGGCTGCCGCCTGCCCCAGCAGCCCCCACAAAATCCCTCTCACCCGGGGGAGGATGGAGAGCCCCGAGAAGAGGAGGATGGCAACGTTCGGCAGCGCGGGCAGCATCAACTACCCTGACAAGAAGGCGCTCTCGGAAGGGCACTCCGTGAGGTCTGGCTGCGGCTCCACCAGGCACAGCAGCCTGGGGGACCACAAATCCCTGGAGGCTGAAGCCCTGGCAGAAGTAAGGGCCAGCTGACATCCCCCAGAGGGCGGCGGGGCGGGCACCAGCCTGTGGGGAGCCACAGGAGAGCACGAGCTGGCTGCTCTCCCCTGGCTGGGCCCTCCTCGGGGAGGTCGAGGGCACCAACTGGGTGCGGACAGCTTGGGTGTTCTCTAGAGGCTGAAAACCCTCCCCAGTGTCTAGAGCTGGGGCTGGGATTGGCTGGGCCGTGGGGCCGGGGCAGTGGTGGGACTCTGCAAGAAGCTACGATTGATTGAGTTCATTTTATCCATCTGTCTGTTTTTCCATCCGTCCGTCTTCCATTCCTCTTATTTATTAGCAATACACAGAGATGGGGCATCTACTATGTGCCCGTCGCCATGCCTGGCCCTGAAAGGACAGCACAGGCCCCAGTAGAGCTCGCCGTGCCCGCACAGTGCTCACTTTAGAGAGAGCGACACCCCCCTCGAGTGGCACTCGGGCTTGGGGTTCATAAAGAGCAATAGGCCCAGCCTGGCACAGTGGCACCCTTCTGTCATCCAAGTACTTGGGAGGCTGAGACAGGAGGATCACAGGTTTGAGGCCGGTTTCAGCAACTTAATGAGACTCAGAAATCTAGTGAGACCCTGATTCCAAGTAAAAAGTCCAAAAATGGCTGCAAGCATAGCTCAGAGTTAGAGTTAGAATAATAATGCCCCCCCCCCCGGGTTCAATCCCCAGTACAAAAAGAGAGAGAGAGAGAGAAGAGAGGAGAAGAGAAGAGAAAGGCAGGGGGAGGGAGTGCAGAGGCAGCGAGCTGGGTCTTAGCTGAGAGCTGAGTCCGGGGAAAGCTCTCCAGGGGCGCTACGCACAGAAACAGCGCCCCCAGTGGCCAGGCTGCCTGCTCACAGCCTCAGGGCCTGAGGCCTGGTATCTACTCCATGGGATCCCTAGATCCTTGGCAGGAATCAAGCCAAGGCGGCTGGTCCTCTCACCTCAAAGGGGAGCATCCTGGGCACACCCTGGGTGGATGCTGTCCTGGTCTTGATGGAGGTGGGCTACCCCAGGCCTGGCCCTGGGGTCCAGCACATGGAGAGTCAAGCGCAGCCTTGGGCCTCGCCTCTAAAAGCAGTTCTCACAGCGGGCCAGCTCCTTGGGCCATCCATGTGGTTAAAAAAGTTTGGGGAAGGGTGGCGCGACGGCGAACAGCTTATCTGCAAGCACTTTTTTTGTACTGGAGAGTGAACCCAGGGCTGTTCTACCTTCAAGCTATACCGCCACCCTTTTTAAGTTATTTAAGTTGTAAATTTTTGAGACAAACAGGGCCTCCCTAAGTTGCTGAGGGTTTTGCTAAGTTGCATAGGTTGGCCTTGAACCTGTGACCCTCCTGACCCAGGCTCTGAATCGCTGGGAATGCAGGCGTGTGCCTTTGTACTCCATGGACGTCTTTCATCTCTATCCATGTGGCATCTTGCAAGTCCCCTGTCAATTCATGTTCTCCGTGTACAAAGATATCTACACACTCTTAATTTGATAGCTCAGTCAAGAGCCCTTTTCGCTGGCAGAGGTCAAATAGGAACTCATGGTAGACAGTGTGTATATCCATAGCCCAAAGGGCCCTAGACGGCCGCCAGCCTGCTCAGCACCGGCTGTGGGCTTCAGAGAGTGGGGTAGCCTGGTATGGTGGCGTATACCTGTAATTCCAGTGTGTGGGAGGCTGATATTGGAGGACCTCAGGTTCGAAGCCAGCCTCAGCATTTAGCAAGACCCTGTTTAAGAATAAAAAAATAGGGCTGGGGTTGTAGCTCAGAGGTAGAACGCCCCGGGGTTCCATTCCCAGTACCACACAGACACAAAAATAGTGGGAAGATGTCATTGGGAGGAGGGGATGAGTGACTGCCTTACCTGCTCTGTCCCTTGGGTCACTTCTCAGACTAACGCAAGGCTCCAGCCTAAACCCCTCGCTCTTCTTTCTCTGAGAGTTCTGTCTTTCTGGCTCACACTGGCCAGGGTGGGGTGGAAGCAATGGCGAGGTCGGGAGGTCATGCAGAGGAGACAGTAACACTCAGGGAAGTTTCGTCTTCCAGCTTCACCGGATTGGAACAAGTAGGGTGAGCGGTGAGGGCGATAGGGTGTTTACTTCCTGGAGGTTTGGGGTGCTGGGGCATCCTTGGAAAACAAGCCTCATCCCTGCGGCCTAGGCAAGAGACCACCTTCTCGCCCTTCCTGCGGAGAAGCCCACAACTGGTCCTTTTAGAGAAAGGCCACTTCTTAACATTGCCCATGTTATGGGTCCAGGGATCAAACAATGTCAGCATAAAAGTTGATGTTAGTTGTTAGCCAGGTTTACATAGTCTCTCAAGAAAGCAGAAAGGAGCCAGGTGTGGTCGCACACACCTGTAAGTAATCCCAGTACTTCGGAGGCTGAGATAGGAGGATCGCAGATTCGTGGCTAGCCTCAGCAACTTGGTAAGACTCTGAGCAACTCAGGGAGACCCCGTCTCAAGAGAAGAAATAAAATAGGGCCGGGGGCGGGGGGGAGTCAGGCATGGTAGCGCACGCTTGTCATCCCAGCATTTGGGAGGCTGAGACAGGAGGACTGCGGTTCGTGGACAGCCTCAGCTACTTAGTGAGGCCCTTTGCAACTCAGTGAGATCCTGTTTCAAAATAAAGAATAAAAAATAGGGCTTGGAGGTAGAATGCCCCTGGGTTCCATCTGTAGTACCACAAAAGAAAGAAAGGGAGGAAGGAAGGAAGGAAGGGAAAGGAAAGGAAAGGAAGAAAGGGAGAGAAAAAGAAAAAATATAGGGCTGGGTGTACTTTGGAGGAAGAATGCTCTTGGGATCAAGTTCCCAGTACCAAAAACCAAAATTTTAACAGCTGACCTCCTCTGCAGGAAAACGTTCAAGGGCTACCCACGTTGATTCCCTATTGATTATGGGCCAAGCTAGGGATTTAGTCTCCAACCAGGCCATGAGGCTTCCGGCAGACCCTCCCCAAGAAGGGCCCCTGCTGGTTAGCAGAGCAGGAAGCCTCCAGCTCCAGGACTCCCGCTGACTCCGCACCCTCTCCTTCCCCAGGACATCGAGAAGACCATGAGCACGGCTCTGCACGAGCTGCGGGAGCTGGAGATCCGGAACACGGCCAAGCAGGCGCCCGACGTGGTCCTGGATACCTTGGAGCCCCTGAAGAACCCGCCGGGCCCCGCCAGCTCAGAGCCCGCCAGCCCCCTGCACACCATCGTCATCCGAGACCCCGACGCCGCTCTGCGGCGCAGCAGCAGCTCGTCCACGGAGATGATGAGCACCTTCAAGCCGGCCCTGTCGGCCCGCCTGGCCGGCGCCCAGCTGCGCCCGCCCCCCGTGCGGCCCGTGCGGCCCGCGGTCCAGCACCGGTCTAGCAGCAGCAGCAGCAGCTCAGGGCTGGGCAGCCCGGCCGTGACACCCACCGAGAAGATGCTCCCCAACAGCTCCGCGGACAAGTCAGGTACCATGTGACCAGCGTCTCGGCTGGGCCCCGGGCTGGCCTGGGTGGCCGCAGCCGCTCGCTCCCCCCGGCGATCCTGGCCTCCCGAGGTCAGCCGGGGAGGAAGCGTGTCTGCGCAGAGAGGGCGGCCAGACACCAGCCAGCTGCAGCTCACACTCAACACGGGAGTCCTCCTGTGCAAAGAAAGGGACCTGCGTGCCTGGGGACGCCCGGGCCCAGCGTCTCCCGGGAGGAGGCTCCGTGGCTTCTCCTGCGGATCATCACTGGAAAAACAGTTCTCTCCACATTCTCTCTACAGATGTGTATACAGATGTGTGTACACTGTGCATATATACGCAGATATATGTATGTATGCGTCTGTCGGTGTGTGTGTGTATATATATATATATTTATGCATCTCTATACATATAACTCGATCTGGACAAACACACATGCTAAATGTATATAGTGTCTCCTTTTTCTTTTTATGAAACTTAGATTTACCTCAGATCCATGCCACCAAACATCTCCCGCTGAGTTTTTGGTGGGATGTGCAGGGACTTCTCTGGGAGAACTTTGAGGCCCCACAATAATTGTGAATGAAGCAATATACCACTGACCTGCAGAAACACAAAAGCAGTCTCCGGGTGTCTCCAGAAACCGCGGCCCTCCACACAGCCCGCTCCCGAGGGAGGGGCGGGGCAGCCTGCTCCCGGAAGCGGGGAGCCCTTGGGAGAAAGACCCTCCATGCACCCGAGGCCCCGCCCTTCCACTGGAGGCCAAAGGTCAGCCGGGCCCCCCAAGGCATGGCAGGAAGTTGACGGGAAGATACCCGACCCTAGCGTCCTGGTCTTTGTGGAAGGGGGGGGACTGAACCCGACTGTAGCTCAGTCTTGCCTGTGATGGGGAAACAGGAAACAAAAATACAGCGGAGGGAAAGCGTTCCAGTCCTAGAAGCGCTGTAGGAGTCAACCTGTGGTGACTACAGAGGTCTAACTGACACCACCTTTGAAATATTTAATTTGTCCTTTTCCTCGTCCCACTAATGATGCCGTGATCGGGAGCTAACCAGGCAGAGGCTTGGGCTCACATTGTCGTCTCCCCGGGATCGCGCCGGGTTCAGACCCCAGGCTGAGCGGGCGGGCGATCCTCGGGGTCCTGCGCCGGAGAGCTCCCCGCTGGAGCCGCTGCAGGTGAAATAGCCTCCCGCCCGCCTGTCCTTCTCCGGCCCTCCAGAGCGTTTGACGTAGAAGACAACGTGGTGCTAGAAGTGGGGTGCGGGGTTTGCAAGGAGGGGAGCGAGGCTCGGCATCTCCGCCGTAAAGGGCCTTCCCCCGCCTCTGTTGACCCCTCTTTTCTAGAGTGGACGGTTTCAGGGGAGCAGAACGCAGGCCAGCCTGACCCTAACAGGACCGCTTCTGCTCGTCCCTCTTGTGCCAAGCCCAGGGTCTGTCCTCTGTTTTCACCTATTCACTCTCCCCTGGCCTCTCTGAGGTTTGGACCCTAATTCAAGATCTTGAGTCTCATCTACCACCACGTAGGAATAGTGTGACCTGGAGCCGCCACTTCATCTTCTCCAGTATCTCTAGTTTTTTCTTTTTTTTTTTTTTTTTCTGGTACTGGGCCTCAGACCCAGGTGCGCTCTACCTCTGAGCTACACCCCTTTTCATTTGGAAACAGGGTCTCCCTAATTTGCTGAGGGCCTTGGTAAATTGCTGGGGCTGGCCTCGAACCTGCGATCCTCCTGTCTCAGCCTCCCTCCCGAGTACTGGGATGGCAGGTGTTATACGGTCATGCCCAGCGAGCCTCCTTTTTCTTCCCCATAACGTGAAGCCAGTAAAGATCAAATGTGAGCAAGCAAGCTAGGTAAACTGGAAAGGGTATTGACGCTCTTGCTCTGGTGGTTATTATTAGGTATCACTGAGCTGTATCCCCATCCTCAGCCCCCAGACATTCTTTTGGGAACCCCTAATGGCACTTGAGAAATGGCCGGTAGCATTTCCCTACCAGCCTACTAAAGCCCTGGATATCTGTAACACTATCATTAGTATCTCTTTGCATAGGAATAAGTTTGCTCTGTCCTCTGGTCCTCCATTAACAGTAAACTTGCCCCCGGGGTACAGGCCTAGCGTGTCTGGTCCCTGGGGGTGTGGTGGTGGTAAGCCATACCCCTTGCTTTAGGACTGGTAAGGATACAACGCGCTGGGTGCGGTGGCACAGGTCTGTAGTGCTGGTGTTTGGGAGGCTGAGACAGATCACATGTCGGAGGCCAGCCTCAGAACTTAGCAAGGCGCTCAGCAACTGAGCAAAACCCTGCTCAGTTGTAAAATAGTGCTGGAAATTTAGCTCAGAGGTAGAAAACCTCCTGGGTTCAATGCCCAGTAGCCCTCCCCACCAAAAATAGGGTCCAATGTAGCATGCCAGGCATACCAGGGAGAGGCCTGGTGAATGGGACCTTCCTCCTGTGTCCTAGAGTCTCCAAACCTTCCTGTCCCGCTTTGAGCACGGAAGGTCCTCTTCCTTTGGGTATACAGAGATGTTCCCGTCGCACATTGTAGTCAGGGAGACTAAGGCCTGGGGTTACGGGAGCTGGAACCTGCCCAGGATTTGACAGATGATGTGGGTCCTGGACATCACTCATTTGCAAAGATGCTCTGCTCCCCAGCCACGGATAGGAGACTTCTCACTTTTCCCCAGAGATACCCCAGACCTTAAACCCAGTCACCTCCCTGGCAAAATGTCACCTCTTTCTGCCATGAATATCAGATGAAAAGCAAAGATCCCAGTAGACAGGTCTTGCCAGATGCACACAGACCCATCGGGCTATGTGGGCTTTTCTCTGAAATGCCTGCTTCCATTTTTCCCTCCTGAAAACAGACCTGCCTTTCCCAGAGTCGCCTTAGTTGAGCATCTATTATCCCCCCCCCCGTTGGGGTGTGGCTTGCAAGTTCTCGCTTAGGGAGATGCACACACACAGGTGGTGACTGAGTCCCCTGAGCAGGGCCCACGGAAGACACTTTTCCTGCCCCCGCCCCCCAAAGCACGCATGTCTCGGCCCGTCTGTGTCCATGAACATTGGCTTCCCATCCTGACTCCTGCCTGTTTTGGTCCACTATCTATTGCCGTATTTGCTTAAATGCTGGGAAGTAACTGTTCAAATGTGAAACTGTAATTTTCTTAAAACGCCAATGCCACTCACCAAATCTTAGCACCTCGTAGATAGATCAATGTAAAATCCAATACCGGAAAACCTAAGTGTACAGAGAGTGTGGGGGGCATGTAGTAACCTAGTTAGTAGTCCTCGATATAGCCAGTTGTACAAGGGGAAGTGGTGTTTACCGACTTGTTCGTCACCATGATCGAACGCCGTATCGATCAGTTAGTTGATAACGGGCATTTAAAAACAACAGCAAATGTTTTGTTTGTTTGGCTTCACGGAGCGATTTCTTAATTCTTGACTTAACCTCGAGGTCAAGCCTTTTGTCTTTATGTATAACCGATGTTCAGTCTGTTTTAGAAATGAACCAGCAAGATGTTCATTTAAAACTGACCAAAGACGATTCCTGGTCTAGTTTCCTGGGCCTCTTGGGGCCTGGCCACCGCTAAAGACCTTTCTTGGAAAAAAAATTGAGAACAAGCTGTGCTACTGACCTCACTCTCCCTCCCTAACTCCCTCCCAACCCCTCTTCCTCTAGAAGAGCTGCTCTGAGCTGTGGGATTCTCTGAAAAATTCTTGCCTTTCGTTGTGTTTTCAGTGCTAATGATATCTCACCTCGAAGCGCCTTTTGAACCCTGGACAGACAGCGCACTTGGAGGGAACCGTGGCTTGGGAATTAGACTAGGGGGGAGTCTTTTTCCTCTGAAGTCGCCAGGCTAGGGGTCAGGAGGGACATGGATTCCCGAGGTACAAAAGGTTTCTCTCCAAGGAAGAAGTCGGAGTGACACAGGAAATCAAGCCATCCCTTGGCTACCGGCTGGAACCAGCAGTTCAGAGATCTGCCTTATAGACATTTCGGACTGGTTTTGGGGTACACAAAGGGAGGCCTTCTCTGTTGGCATCCCCTGGAGTGCCTTGGTTGGGTACCCTTCTTTCTTGATCAGGAGGCACAAATGCGGGACTTCTCGTGGCCTGGTGGTGAGACTCGCACGCAGTTCACGAACGTGGTGATGGAGAACCAGGAGGCTAACGGAAATGCCCCTTCCCCTGGGTCTTTCTACCCTTGACTGTCACGCATCCAGACGGTTCCCCACTTGAGGGGATGCCTCGCTCTCCTGAGAGACCCAGAAAGATGACTGGCTGCCTCACGATCGCGGTGGTGGCCCCGTTGGGCCAGAGAGGGGACAGGTGAGCTGAGGTGTCGCCGAGCTGATTTTCTGCCGTGCAGAGGTAATGCTGACGTTTTGTGTCGACCTCCCCAGTTCTCTGGGGCCACGTCTCTTCTGAGCAGCTGTGTAGCTGCCCTGGTGGAGCTGAGAGAAGGGACTTTGCTGTTGGGTCTGAAGCCTCCCGGCCTCTCTGAGGTCGATCTGCCGGGGTCCTGCTGCCCCGTCCTCTGGGACTGGCCGGTGGCCACCGCTGCACCTCGCTGACACCTCCTTTCGGTGTGAACTGTTCCAGGTCCAGTAACAAAGCCGTTCCTGGAAGCAGAACAACCTGAATGCACTTTCCTCCCACACTGGGAGTCGGTCCTGGCCAGTGTTTCCACTTGAGCCCGGGACCCTCCTGGTCCCAGCAGTATGACTGTGTACGTGGTTTGGCAATAGGTGGGGTTCTGATTGCTTCAGAGTGGCTGGTCTATTTAGTTTCCTTCCTCCCCCAGTCGTATGACAGAAAGACACACAAACAAGCCGAGACCACCCTCGGAAAATGCTGGCTGCCCGTCCCAGGCGACTCTCAGTGTCGCCCTCTTCCGGTATTGTTTTCTCTACCTTCCGACCAAACGCCCGTCCTGTAGAGTGTCTGACCGGATCTTCTGTTGTGTATCCTGATGGTGCCTGCTGGTTTGACGTGGAGCTATCCTGTGAAATAAAACAGCTTAACTTTTCTCAAACCCTCTCTGGTGGTTTTTGGAAGGGCGGGGTGGTGTGTCGTGGGAAGAGTGGTCCTGGCAGGGACGTGGGGGGGTCTTACCCTGAAGTCCACTCTGCATGCATCCCCCTGACCTGCACATAGAGCTCATTAAAGGTCAGTTAAATGAAAGAGTGATAAATAAATGAATTTATGATCCAATGGGACAATCGTCCCTCTGCCGTTTCTTCCTGGGCTCACATCTCGCCTGATACTCTGCTGCCCCTTGTGTCACTTGTAAGATGGCGGCAGGATAAGCTGCTTCTATATTCAGCACTGGGATGAAGCCCCTGGTCTCCTGCTTGCTCTACCACTGAGCTACACCCCTGGCCTCAGTTCTTTCCTTTCCTCATGTGTCCAAGGCATGAATCAGGCCTGGACACAGGCCACAGGGTAATGTGGGATAAACCAGGATTTGTTTTGCCCGTGGTTGATACATAACAGAGCAGCCTCAACTATTTTATTTTTTGTTTTTGTACTAGGGATTGAATCCACGGGCATTCTACCTCTGAGCTACACTCCCAAGGCCTCTTTTTTAAATTTTGAAACTGGCTCTCAGTTGCTGAGCCTCACCTCAAACCTATGTTCCTCCTGCCTCAGTTTCCCCATTAGCCGGGATGACAGGTGTGCACTAGGCTATTGTGTGTGTGTGTGTGTGTGTGTGTGTGTGTGTGTGTGTGTGTGTTACTGGAATGGAACCTAGGGACGTTTTACCTCTGGGCTACACTCCCAGCCCTATTTTATTGTTTATTTTTCTATTTTTTGGTGGTACTGGGGGTGGAACCCAGAGGCTTTCTACCTCTGGCCTATACTCCCAGACCTGGTTTATATTTTATTTGGAAAAGGGTCTCACTAAGTTGCCGAGAGCCTCACTAAGTAGCTGAGGCTGACTTCGAACTTGTGCGATCCTGCTGTTTCAGCCTCCCAAGCATGGGGATTACAAGCGTGCGTCACCACGCCCTGCCCTATTTTATTTTATTTATTTTAATTTTTTTGGTGGCACTGGGGTTCCTGGAAGCCCTTCTACCTCCGGGCTACACTCCCATACCTATTTTATTTTTGGAAACAGGGTCTCTTAAGCCAGCGCGCGCGGCTGGCTTCGAACCTGCGCGATCCTCCTGTCTCCGCCTCCCAAGCACGGGGATGAGAAGCGTGTGCCACCACGTCCAGCCTATTTTATTTTTTTATGTGAAGCAAAGTCTTGCTAAGTGGCTGAGAGCCTCATGAAGTTGCTGAGGCTGGAATGGGACCTGCCTTCCAAGTGCTGACATCACAGGTTTGTGCCAGCATGCCTGATTTATTATTCAGTCCTTAACTTACTCCCTTGTTGGGGTCCTGGCCTTATTCTGTCCCCCACGGTGTCAGCCTCCTGACAACCAGACCACGTCCGATGCGTTTGTGTCTATAGCCCAGCACCGGGCACAGGCGGGTGGGGGCTCTGTGGATATTTGTTAATGCCAACAAAAGAAAGAAGTGAGAGAAAAAAGAAAAATGGCCCTGAGTTCAACCCCCAGTACTGAAAAAGAAATCTAAGACTCACAGTTTAAAAAAAACGAATTTCAGACAACCAAGAAATAATGCTTTAGTATAAGAATGTTGTGTACACTATTTGGGACGATAGTTTGCTGTTTAACTGCAATTTAAGCTTCCCAGGCTTCCTGTATTTTACCTGGCTGTTCTATCTTGGAAAGTCACATGGTGTGAAGTGCCGGGGAAGAGCCCATGGAGCGCACTAGTTTTCCTTTTTAGGAGGTGGTGGTAAGGCCCTTGGAGTCGCTTTTAGAGTGCAGTGGCCATAAACGACCCTTAGGTGCCGCTGTCGCCCGGCAGTTCTAAAGCTCCACAGCTCTACAGCAGGGGCTGAGGCTGCTGCTGCTCACCCAATCAGAACCAGCCGACCAAAGTCCCATGAAAGTGATTACTTAAAATTTGAGCCGGGCGTGGTGGCGCACGCTTGTCACCCCCGCGCTTGGGAGGCAGAGACAGGAGGATGACGCAGGTTCGAAGCCAGCCGCACGCGCTGGCTTAAGAGACTCTGTTTCCAAATAAAAATGTAAAAATAGGTCTGGGAGTGTAGCCCGGAGGTAGAAGGGCTTCCAGGAACCCCAATACCATAAAAAAATTATATATATATAATATATATTATATATAATTATATATAATATATAATATAATATATTATATAATATATATTATATATATTATATTATATTATATTATATTATATTATATATTATATATATATATAATATATATATATATTTGAGCCATTTGTCCCTTTGAGTCGCCATGAATGTTATGGTCGTAAATGGTGCTGTGGGCTCTTTTCCTTTATTCAACTAAAGTTTGTTGAACAGAAAAATTAAAACTAATGGAGGGCTTGGTGCAGCTTTAACAAGTCTTTATTACAAAATCGGTACGAAATAGAGCAAAAGAAAAAGCAGCATGCTGGCATGCACACTGGAGAGCCCGAAAATGGAACTCTCCCCCTTCTAGGACCCCAGCCCTTAAATAGATTTTGTGTATCAGTATCTTTTTATTAGCATTACCAAAGCTATGGGCTAGTAACTTATTTCTTAGGCAGGTGGTGCCTCTTTGTCTACAGACAGGGCAGGTACTGAGTGCAGAGGTCAGTGATCTACCTGGCTTCTGCCTCTATTGCACTGGGCAGTATTCGTTGCCCATCCACCATGGGTGCTTTGAAGCAGCACAAGGAGTTATCTTTCCTATACCCAGGCCAGGCCACAGAGGAGAGGAGGTACACAGAGGCACCGATTGCCTTTATGGATTTTTAGGGTAAAGGCTTTCATTTTCTTTACATCCTTACTATAGGTTAATCATTAGAACAAAGGACAAAGAGAGAGGACTCTGCATTGTAACAGCCGCCGCCTCTCCCTGCCTGAGAGCCTGCTCAGCACCCAGGCCCTGACTGCTTTTTACATTCTGGAACTTAATGCCAACGCAATTTTCCAAAACCAGCACAGCCTCTCTAAGTACTGCCACTGGCCATGAACCCGTGATCCTCCTGTCTCGGCCTCCCAAGTAACTAACCAGGATTTTTAACCCCATAACTTCTATGGGCTGCACAGTGAAGGCAGGGTAGGCTGAGCCCCGCTCACAAGCACACCTCCCGGCAGGCCTCAGGATCCCAGCACAGGCATCTCGGACTGATGACACATCCCAGGAGCTCGGGGAATTTGAATGGACAGTCCAGGGCTTGGGCTCAAGGTTCTAAGGGTCCAAGGCCGTGGGACCTCCTGTGCCGATGGTGTTCATGCCGGCAGACTCCCACATGGAAAGTTCTGTGTCCCCATACACAGTCCTGTGCCCCACATGGGGAGAAACAAGAAGAGCTGGGTGACACTGCCACGAAGCGCCACGAGCCAGCTCCGCTCCAGCTTGAACTCCACCCCAAGCTTCTGCCGCAGAGAGTCCAGGATCTCCACAGAGAGCTCAGCTCAGGGCTCTGGCTCAGGACACCTGTGGCTCCGGCTTCTTTGGGCCCTGGAAGGAGGTTCCCGCGAGGCTGGCTATCTCACTGGCTGCAGAGATCTTCCAAAGGGCAGGATAAAGGCCTCAAGGAACGCTCCACGGAAGTAGAAAGGCCACCAGCCAGCCAGCCTGCCACTGGCTGGGTGGGGCTGGGCGGGCAGCAGCAAGGAGGGCTGAGGAGCCAGCCACTGGCCTTCTAGGACGCCTGCCCGCCACCCGGTGGAGCCACAGGCCCGGTGCCGAGTGTCGTGAGCCAGGAACAGCAGCAAAGGAGAAGGGCCACAGTCACAGGCTTCTGACGTGATGGCGCCAGCACCTCCGCCCACTGCAGGAGGGACCAGCCTGCTCTGAGCCCAGCGAGCCTCTGCCTCACCCCCAGGACATCATGTCCTCGGCTGGGTTTCCCGGGGTGCGGGGTAAACCTTAAGGGGACCTTAGGGGCCTCTACTGTGTTCTGAGGGCTGAAGCCTGGCTAAAGGACAATGGCGCCTGGGAAGAGAACCGCTGGAGGAGGCAGGCACAGCAAGAGCGAGTGGTGGCTTCAGGGAAACCTCCCAGGCCCTGACTCAGGGCTCAGTCCTGGGCAGCAGCGGCTTCCCTGTCATCTCCTTGGGCAGGGGTACATCCTGCCCCTGCACCTCGCGTGAGCACTCCTGCAGGCTGTACTTTCACAGGGCGAAGTTGGCCATGTCAATGATTTCACATCATATGTGTCCATCCATTAGGGTGTGGAAGTCTGTACATATGAGTTTTACTGAAGAATCATTTGTAACAGCAAAGAAGCAGAAACATTTTGAGTGTGTGTGTTACTAGGGATTGAATGGGGGAGCCTTCTCCCCCCTTTTTTTTTTTCATGGTGAAACAGGGTCTTACGGAGAGTCTCACTACATGACTGAGGCTGGCTTTGCACTGGTTTTCTCCTGCCTCAGCCTCCTAAATACTGGGATTACAGGCACACACCACCTTCCCAGGCCTTTTAGAAACAATTTAAATGCCCACTGGAAGGGGACTAAATAATCACCACAGGGGTGGGCGAGGCTCCGTGGTAGAGGAGCTGGGTTCCATCCCAACACCACAGGGAAAAAGAGACACAAGTGCATGTGTCCAAGCGCAAATCTAGACCCCTCCCCACCCTGGACTGTAAGGACTGCTCTCCCCTGTGGCTCTGTTACGGTCCAGCTGCTGGAGAGCAATGGCAGGACCAGGGAGGGGAGGAGAAGGCCATGGCCTCCTCCCTGGCTGTGAAGCAGGCTCCGCTCATCCATCGGCCAGGCCATCTAGTTGTGAGCTGGCCCGCCGCTCACAACTAGACCCCGGTGTTCTGTGAAACAAACAATTTCACCCAACCTCAACATCAACCATGATTCTGTGACCATGGCAGATTAAAACAAAACAACCGTGTGATCATGCCTGAATGCTAACAAGATTTGCACATTATCAAAAACTCACCCCATCACAGTTAATTGAATGGCTGCTCCCTACAGGATAAGCGGTTTTAGTAGCTATAAAGGTAAGCATCTAGGTAAGCATCAAGACACCCAAAGGGTGGTATATCTTTCTTGAAGAAGGTGCTTGGGGACCTTTAGATGGAGGTCACAGGCACAGGCTTTCAGCAACACTGTGAGACCTACCACCCCAAAAGAAAACTCAAAATGCCCTCCGCCCCTTTCTCTTTTGTTATCTCCACACTCCCCGGCTCCACCAAGCCCTCCAGCCCCTCTGTCCTGTTGACTCTCTGCCTTCCAGCCCTCGCTAACTGCGGCCTCCCCCAAGAAACACCTTCCACACAAGCTCCCAACGGAGATGAATGACACTCCCTTCCCACCAGATTGCCAGTGCCGTCTCCCTCACCACACAGCCCACGTAGTGAATTGTTTAATATACAGTCATCGGGCCCACAAATAAAATGTAAAAAGCACATCCGTCACTCCACAGTGGTTCACGACCAAAATGAATGAAGACTGCTAAAACTCAACTGTATCTCCACTTCTCCCTGGGCCGAGGCGTACAACTTTATACCTGTACCAAGGGAAGTCTCACGAGAGTTTACCTCCCGACCTCACGGCCACGCCACCCTCCCCTGAAACCCGCGAGGTCTAGACACGGGGATCTGACGCATCTAAGGTAAATCGCACAATTCAACTGCACCCGTTCACTTTACTGTACTTAAATCCTTTAACTGTATGCTACTTGAGCTATATCTCTCCTTTTTCCTGTGGTAGTGGGGACTGAACTACCACAGAGGAATTCTCCCTTTAAGCTAAACCCCCAGCCAGATTGATATTACTTGGAAACAGATTCTTGCTAGGTTCATTCAGATCTCTCTACCGCTGACTCCGTCCTCAAACCTGCAATCCTCCTGTATCTGGTTCCCAAGTACGGGGATTACAGGCCTGTGACACCAAGCCCGGTAAAACTTGCACGTTTCTATTAGATGGAAACTTTCTAATATCTTTGCATCCAATTCAATGAAATTACACTAAAGACATCAACATAAAGAAATCTGCATTTAAGCCCGCTACTATAAGACCACATAAAGAACACAAATCCATTAACAAGTTCTACACAACTTACCTCTGGAATGTCCCCCAAAACCCAGCATCTAATTTTGACAACAGAAAAGCAACTTTGGGAGTATTACAAGAATAACTTCTCTCTTCTGCTTATGAGAATTTATCTCTGGAGTTCTTGTCAAAAATATAAGGCTCATACCTTCCAGAGATTCCAGTTCAGTATGCTGCCGGTGAAACCCCAACACCTGCGTTTTAACAGCAGCCCAAGTGTCAGGATTCCAGGTCATCTTTTCTGTGTAAGTACAACCCAGTGTATCCCCAAGAGCACCACCCCCCCTCCCAGACTCTGAAAGGCAGCTGTGAAGCTACTTCAGCAGCAATAGCTGGCAGTAAGGACCACTCCTGCCAAGTTGATGGCATCGGCCAGAGGAAGGTGCTAGAACTGGACAGTTAGCTAAAGCCATTTTCAGTATACCCTTTGGGTATACATAAAGATAATACACATTTCCATCAACCTTCAGTTCTCCGAGGGGAAAAAAAAATTACACACGGGAGTCAGGCACGATGGCACCTGACAGGATCAGCTACTCACGACGGCAGTCAACTTCTTGTCTCTTCTGACAACTTGGCAATAGTCTGGGATTCCTTGAATCTGCAACAAATGGGATGAAATGGTCACAAAAAGCCAGACATTGGTGGAGCACCTGTGATCCCAGGACTTGGGAAAATAACACAAGAAGATTGTAGATTCAGAGTCATCCTCACGCCGGGCGTGGTGGCGCACGCTTGTCATCCCCACACTTGGGAGGCTGAGACAGGAGGATCGCGCAGGTTCGAAGCCAGTCTCAGCCACTTAGTGAGGCTCTCAGCAACTTGGTGAGACCCTGTTTCCAAATAAAGTATAAAATAGGTCTGGGAGTGTAGTCTGGAGGTAGTAAAGCCTCTGGGTTCCACTGCCAGTACTACTACTACTACTACTAATAATAATAATAATAATTATTATTATTATTATTTTAAAAAAGAGTTAGGGATGGCTCAAAGGTGGAATGCCTCTCGGTTTGAATCTCAATCTCTCTCTCTCTCTCTCTCTCTCTCTCTCTCTCTCTCTCACACACACACACACACACACACACACACACACACACAAAAAAAAAAAAAGATAAAATGTTGAGTACAGACCATCAGCCGACCTGGGCTTCGCCATCTCCACAGCCTTCCAACCTCTCACCTGTCAGACTCTTCAATCCTTGTGTGAAAAGGGACTGGAATTCCGCAGACTGCAACTTCATGGTAAATAGACGCCGCTTCAAGATGCACAGCGGCTCCAGCTCAACACGGACCCGTGCCGAGGATACAGGCGCCGCAGCATCTGGAGTCACCAGCCGCTCAGCTCTGAGGCGGACACGGATGCACACCGATGAAGATTCAAGACAAGAGGGAAAAAATACCATTGATCAACTGCAAGAAATGCATTTCCTATCCAGATGAAAACCTGAAAAATGGGCCATGTCAAAAGCTGCTAAAAGGTACGCAGGCAGCTACCCACTGCTAGGGTCTGAAAGTACAGGGCTCTGCCCAAGAAGAAACGTCCTCCTTCCCTGCACACCCGAGCCTGACATTTATAACTCAGAGCTATATCCTCGGGCTAAAAACTGGCCTTTTCCCAGGACCTGGCCCTGTGGCCTGCGCTATCCTCACCATTTTCCCCACCCCGCTGCCAAATGTCCCCCAAGAACAGAGACCAGCCAAACATCCCACAAGAACAGGGACCAGCCAAACGTCCCCCTAAGACAGAGACCAGCCAAACATCCCCCAAGAACAGAGACCAGCAAAATATCCCCCCAAAACAGAGACCATCCAAACGTCCCCCAAGAACAGAGACCAGCAAAATATCCCCCATGATCAGAGACCAGCAAAATATCCTGCATAATCAGAGACCAGCAAAATATCCCACCAAACAGACCAGCCAAACATTCCCCAAGACCAGAAACCAGCCAAACATCCTCCAGAAACAGAGACCAGTTAAATATTCCCTAAGACCAGGGACCATCCTAACGTCCCCCAAGACCAGGGATAAGCCAAACATCCCCAAAGAACAGAGACCAGCAAAATATCCCACCAGACAGACCAGCCAAACATTCCCCAAGACCAGGGAACAACCAGATATCCCCCTTGATCAGAGACCAGCAAAATATCCCCAAAAAACAGGAACCTGCCAAACATCCCTAAAGACCAGAGACCAGCCAAACATCCCGCAAGACCAAGGACCAGAAAATATCCCCCAAGAAGAGAGACCAGCCAAATATCCCCCAATACCAAGGAGCTGCCAAACATCCCCCATGAACAGTGACCAACCAAACATCCCCCAAAAACAAAGACCAGATAAACATTCCCCAAGACCAGGGACCAGCCAAACATCCCCCAAGAACAGAGACCAGATGAACATCCCCCAAGAACAGAGACCAACCAAATACCCCCATGAAGAGAGACCAGCAAAATGTCCCCCAAGACCAGAGACCAGCCAAGTATCCTGCAAGGCCAGGGACCAGCCAAACATCCCCCAAGAAGAGTGACCAGACAAACATCCCCCAAACACAAGGACCAGCTAAATATTCCCCAAGACCAGGGACCATGCAAACTTCCCACAAGACCAGAGACCAGCCAAACATCCCCAAGAACAGAGACCAGCCAAACATCCCCCAAGACCAAGGACCAGCCAAACATCCTCCAAAACCAGGGACCAGCCAAACATCCCCCAAGAACAGTGACCAGCCAAACATCCCCTATGAACTATTACCAGTGAAATGTCCCCCAAGACCAGAGACCAGCAAAACATCCCCCAAGACCAGGACCGGTCAAACATCCCCCAAAACCAGGGACCAGCTAAACATCCCCCATGAAGAGACCAGCCAAACATTCCCCAAGAACAGTGACCAACCAAACATCCCCTATGAACTATTACCAGTGAAATGTCCCCCAAGACCAGAGACCAGCAAAACATCCCCCAAGACCAGGACCGGTCAAACATCCCCCAAAACCAGGGACCAGCTAAACATCCCCCAAGAACAGTGACCAGCCAAACATCCCCCATTAACACACAGAAGCCAAACATCCCCCAAGACCAAAGACCAGCCAAACATCCCCCAAGAAAAGACCAGCCAAATGTCCCCCAAGACCAGAGACCAGCCAAATATCCCGCAAGACCAAGGACCAGACAAACATCCCCCATGAAGAGAGACCAGCTAAATATTCCCCAAGACCAGGGACCATGCAAACGTCCCCAAAGACCAGGGAGCAGCCAAACATCCCCAGAGAACAGAGACCAGCCAAACATCCTCAAGACCAGGGTCCAGCCAAACATCCCTCAAAAAGAGTGACTAGCCAAATATCCCCCATGAACAGGGACCAGCTAAATATTCCCCAAGACCAGGGACCATGACCATCCAAATGTCCCCCAAGAACAGGGACCAGTGAAACATCCCCCCAAAACAGAGACCAGCCAAACATCCCCCAAGAACAGTGACCAGCCAAACATCCCCCATGAACAAAGACCAGCCAAATGTCCCCCAAGACCAGAGACCAGCAACACATCCCCCCAAAACAGAGATCAGCAAAACATCCCCCAAGAACAGAGACAAGTTAAATATTCCCCAAGACCAGGAATCATCCTAACATCCCCCAAGACCAGGATCAGCCAAACATCCCCCAAGAACAGTGACCAGCCAAACATTCCCCATGACCAGAGAACAGCTAAATGTTCCCCAAGACCAGGGACCATCCAAACGTCCCCCCAAAACAGAGACCAGCCAAACATCCCCCAAGAACAGGGACCAGCAAAATATCCCCCATGAACAGTGACCAGACAAACATCTGCCATGAAAAAAGACAAGCCAAACATCGCCCATGAACAGTGACCAGGCAAACATCCGCCATGAACAAAGACCAGCCAAATGTCCCCCAAGACCAGAGACCAGATAAATGTTCCCAAGACCAGGGACCAGCCAAACATTCCCCATGAACAGAGAACAGCTAAATGTTCCCCAAGACCAGGGACCATACAAACATCCCCCAAGAACAGAGACCAGCCAAACATCCTCCCTAAACATAGACCAGCCAAACATCCCCCAAGACCAGGGACCAGCCAAACATTCCCCAAACACAGAGAAAAGTTAAATATTCCCAAAGAACAGGCCCATCCTAATGTCCCCCAAAACCAGGGATCAGCCAAACATCCCCCATGAACAGGGACCAGCCAAACATCCCCCAAGAACAGGGACCAGACAAACATACCCCAAGACCAGGGACCAGACAAACATCCCCCAAGAACAGAGACCAGCCAAACATCCCCCAAGACCAGGGACCAGCCAAACATCCCCCAAGACCAGGGACCAGCCAAACATTTCCCCAAAACAGAGACCAGCAAAACATCCCCCATGACCAGAGACCAGCCAAACGACCCCCAAGACCAGGGAGCAGAAAACATCTCCCAAGACCAGGGACCAGCCAAACATCCCCCATGAACAAAATCAGCCAAATGTCCCCCAAGACCAGAGACCAGCCAAATATCCCACAAGACCAAGGACCAGACAAACATCCCCCATGAAGAGAGACCAGCTAAATATTCACCAAGACCAGGGACCATGCAAACGTCCCCCAAGACCAGGGACCAGCAAAATATCCCCCATGAACAGAGAACAGTGAAAAGTTCCCTAAGACTAGGGACCATCCAAATGTCCCCAAAGAACAGAGACCAGCCAAACATCCCCCAAGAACAGGGACCAGCCAAACATCACCCAAGAACAGAGACCAGCAAAATATCCCCCAAGACCAGGGACCATCCAAACGTTCCCCAAGAAGAGAGACAAGCCAAACATGCCCCCCAAAAAGAGACCAAACATCCCCCAAGAACAGGGAACAGCCAAACATCACCCAAGAACAGAGACCAGCAAAATATCCCCAAATAACAGGGACCTGCCAAACATCTCCCATAAAGAAAGACCAGCCAAACGTACCCCAAGACCAGGGACCAGCCAAACATCCCCCAAGACCAGGGACCAGCAAAACATCCCCCAAGACCAGGGACCAGCCAAACATCCCCCAAGAACAGAGACCAGCGAAACATTTCCCCAAAACAGAGACCAGCAAAACATCCCCCAAGACCAGGGACCATCCAAACGTCTCCCAAGACCAGAGACCAGCAAAATATCCCCAAATAACAGGGACCTGCCAAACATCTCCCATAAAGAAAGACCAGCCAAACGTACCCCAAGACCAGGGACCAGCCAAACATTCCCCAAGAAGAGTGGCCAGCCAAATATCCCCCATGAACAAAGACCAGCTAAATATTCCCCAAGACCAGGAACCATCCAAATGTCCCCCAAGAATAGGTATCAGCGAAACATCTTCCAAGAACAGATACCAGCAAAATATCTCCCATGAACAGGGATCAGCCAAACATCCCCCAAGAACAGAGACCAGATAAACATCCCCCATGAAAAAGACCAGCCAAATGTCCCCCAAGAACAGAGACCAGCCAAATATCCCGCAAGACCAAACACCAGACAAACATCCCCCATGAACAGGAACCAGCCAATATCCCCCAAGAACAGAGACAAGACAAACATTCCCCAAGAAAAGAGACCAGCAAAATATCCCCCAAGACCAGGGACCATCCAAACGTCTCCCAAGACCAGAGACCAGCAAAATATCCCCAAATAACAGGGACCTGCCAAACATCCCCCATAAACAAAGACCAGCCAAACATCCCCCAAGACCAGGGACCAGCCAAACATCCCCCAAGAAGAGTGGCCAGCCAAATATCCCCCATGAACAAAGACCAGCCAAATGTCCCCCAAGACCAGAGACCAGCAAAACATCCCCCGAGACCAGGGACCAGCCAAACATCCTCCCAAACCAGGGACCAGCTAAACATCCCCCATTAACAAAGAGAAGCCAAACATCCCCCAAGACCAAAGACCAGACAAACATCCCCCATGAGAAGAGACCAGCTAAATATTCCCCAAGACCAGGGACCATGCAAACGTCCCCCAAGACCAGGTACCAGCCAAACGTCCCCCAAGACCAGGTGCCAGCCAAACATCCCCCAAGAACAGAGACCAGACGAACATCCCCCAAGAACAGAGACCAGCAAATTATCCCCCAAGTTTAGGGACCATCCAAATGTCCCCCAAGAACAGAGACCAGCGAAATATACCCCATGAACAGTGACCAGACAAACATCTGCCATGAACAAAGACAAGCCAAACATCGCCCATGAATAGTGACCAAGCAAACATCCGCCATGAACAAAGACCAGTCAAATGTCCCCCAAGACCAGAGACCAGCAAAACGTCCCCCAAGACCAGGGACCAGACAAACATTCCCCATGAACAGAGAACAGCTAAATATCCCGCAAGACCAAGGACCAGACAAACATCCACATGAAGAGACACAAGCTAAATATTCCCCAAGAGAAGGGACCATGCAAACATCCCCCAAACCAGGGACCAGCTAAACATCCCCCCAAAATAGTGACCAGCCAAACATCCCCCATAAACAAAGACCAGCCAACCATGCCCCCAAACCAGGGACCAGCTAAATATCACCCAAGACCTGAGACCAGCCAAACATCCAACAAGACCAAGGACCAGCCAAACATCCCCCATGAACAGAGAACAGCTAAATGTTCCCCAAGACAAGGGACCATCCAAACGTCCCCCAAGAAGAGACCAGCCAAACATACCCCCCAAAAAGAGACCAGCAAAATATCCCCAAATAACAGGGACCTGCCAAACATCCCCAATTAACAAAGACCAGCCAAACGTCCCCCAAGGCCAAGGATGAGAAAATATCCCCCAAGAACAGACCAGCCAAATATCCCCCAATACCAAGGATCTGCCAAACATCCCCCATGAACAGTGACCAGCCAAACATCCCCATGAAAAACACCAGCCAAATATCCCCCAAGAACAGAGACCAGCCAAATATCTCCCAAGAAAAGAGACCAGCAAAATATTCCCCAAGACCAAAGGACCATCCAAACGTCCCCCCAAAACAGGTATCAGCGAAACATCTTCCAAGAACAGATACCAGCAAAATATCTCCCATGAACAGTGACCAGCCAAACATCCCCCAAGAACAGAGACCAGCCAAACATTCCCCATGAAAAAGACCAGCCAAATGTCCCCCAAGACCAGAGACCAGCCAACAACCCCCAAAACCAGGGACCAGCTAAACATCCCCCAAGAACAGTGACCAGCCAAACATCCCCCATTAACAAACAGAAGCCAAACATCCCCCAAGACCAAAGACCAGCCAAACATCCCCCATGAAAAAGACCAGCCAAATGTCCCCCAAGAACAGAGACCAGCTAAATGTTCACAAGACCAGGGACAATCCAAACATCACCCAAGAACAGAGACCAGCAAAATATCCCCAAATAACAGGGACCAGCCAAACATCCCCCATGAACAAAGACCAGCCAAACGTCCCCCAAGACCAGAGACCAGCTAAATATCCCACAAGACCAAGGACCAGACAAAGTACCCCATGAAGAGACACAAGCTAAATATTCCCCAAGACAAGGGAGCATGCAAACGTTCCCAAAGACCAGGGACCAGCCTAACATCCCCCAAGAACAATGACCAGCCAAACATCCCCCAAGAACAGTGACCAGCCAAACATCCCCCATGAACAAAGACCAGCCAACCATGCCCCCAAACCAGGGACCAGCCAAATATCCCACATCAAGGACCAGCCAAACAACCCCATGAACAGAAAACAGCTAAATGTTCCCCAAGACCAGGGACCATCCAAACGTCCCCCAAGAACAGAGACCAGCAAAATATCACCAAAACAGGGACCTGCCAAACATCTCCCATAAACAAAGACCAGCCAAACATCCCTCAAAACAGAGACCAACCAAACATCCCCCCAAAACAGAGACCAGCCAAACATCCCCCAAGAACAGGGACCATCCAAACGTCCCCCAAGAACAGAGACCAGCAAAATATCCCCCAAGAACAGGGACCATCCAAACGTCCCCCAAGAACAGAGACCAGCAAAATATCCCCTAATAACAGGGACCTGTCAAATATCCCTCATGAACAAAGACCAGCCAAACGTCCCCCAAGACCAGGGACCAGCCAAACATCCCCAAAGAAGAGTGACCAGCCAAATATCCCCCATTAACAGGGACCAGCTAAATATTCCCCAGGCCAGGGACCATCCAAATGTCCCCCAAGAACTGGGACCAGCAAAACATCCCCCAAATACAGAGAACAGCTAAACATCCCCCAGGACCAGGGACCAGCCAAACATCCCCCAAGACCAGGGACCAGCCAAACATCCCCCAAGAAGAGTGACTAAACAAATATCCCCCATGTACAGAGACCAGCTAAATATTCCCCAAGACCAGGGACCATCCAAACGTCCCCCAAGAACAGGGACCAGCGAAACATCCCCCATGAACAGTGACCAGCCAAACATCCCCCAAGAACAAAAACCAGATAAACATCCCCCATGAACAGTGACCAGCAAAACATCCCCCATGAAAAAGACCAGCCAAATGTCCCCCAAGAACAGAGACCAGCCATATATCCCCCAAGAACAGAGACCAGCCAAATAGCCCCCCAAAAAAGAGACCAGCAAAATATCCCCCAAGACCAGGGACCATCCAAATGTCTCCCAAGACAAGAGACCAGCAAAATAACCCCCAAAACCAGGGACCTGCCAAACATCTCCCATAAAGAAAGACCAGCCAAACATCCCCCAAAACCAGGGACCAGCCAAGCATCCCCCAAGAAGAGTGAACAGCCAAATATCCCCCATGAACAAAGACCAGCTAAATATTCCCCAAGACCAGTGACCATCCAAATGTCCCCCAAGAACAGGAACCAGCCAAACATCCCCCCAAAACAGAGACCAGCCAAACATCCCCCAATAACAGGGACCAGCAAAACATCCCCCAAAACAGGGACCAGCCAAACATCCCCCAAGAACAGAGACCAGCCAAATATCCCCCAAGCCAGGGACCATCCAAATGTCCCCCAAAACAGAGACCAGCCAAACATCCCCCATGACCAGGGACCAGCCAAACATCTCCCAAGACCAGGGACCAGGCAAATATCCCACAAGACCAAGGACCTGCCAAACATCCCCCATGAAGTGAGACCAGCTAAATATTCCCCAAGACCAGGGACCAGCCAAACATCCCCCATGAACAGAGAACAGGTAAAAGTTCCCCAAGACTAGAGACCAGCCAAATATCCCCCCAAAACAGAGACCAGCCAAACATCCCCCAATACCAGGGACCAGCCAAACATCCCCCAGGAATAGGGACCAGCCAAACATCCCCCAAGAACAGTGACCAGCCAAACATCCCCCATTAATAAACAGAAGCCAAACATCTCCCAAGACCAAAGACCAGCCAAAATACCCCATTAAAAAGACCAGCCAAATGTCCCCCAAGACCAGAGACCAGCCAAATATCCACAAGACCAAGTGATGGGGTGTGTCTATACAGCGCCTAAGAAGATTTGGCCTGAGCGGCCTATGGCCTAAGGCAAAGCTTTAAGTAATAGGGTGTGTCTATATAGCACCTAGGCCTAAGAAGATTAGGGTGTGTCTATATAGCGCCTAAGCCTAAGAAGATTCGGCCTGATAGCGATCCTTATCCCGGATAGGCTAGGCTAAATTCCCCTCGTGGCTTGGTGCTATATAAAGAACTGCTTGGAGAGAAATAAATGAGATCTCGCTTGACTTGACTCCCGGCTCGTGGGTTTGTGTTCGAGTCGTCCGGTACTCATCATCTCGCCAAGCCCCGTCAGCTGTCGGGCAGGATTCCCGACAACCAAGGACCAGCCAAACATTCCCCAAGAACAGAGACCAGAAAAATATCCCCCAAGACCAGGGACCATCCAAACGTCACCCATGAACAGAGACCAGCAAAATATCCCCAAATAACAGGAACCTGCCAAACATCCCCCATAAACAAAGACCAGCCAAACATCCCCCAAGACTAGGGACCAGCCAAACATCCCCCCAAAACAGAGACCAGCCAAACATCCCCCAAGACCAGGGACCAGCCAAACATCCCCCCAAAACAGAGACCAGCCAAACATCCCCCAAGACCAGGGACCAGCCAAACATCCCCCCAAAACAGAGACCAGCCAAACATCTCCCAAGACCAGGGACCAGCCTAACATCCCCCAAGAACAGGAACCAGCCAAACATCCCCCAAGAACAGGGCCCAGCCAAACATCCCCTAAGAACAGAGACCAGATAAATGTTCCCCAAGAACAGAGACCAGCAAAATATCCCCAAATAACAGGGACCTGCCAAACATCCCCCCATAAACAAAGACCAGCCAAACATCTTCCAAAACCAGAGACCAGCCAAACATCTTCTAAGAAGAGTGACCAGCCCAACATCCCCCCAAAACAGAGACCAGACAAACATCCCCCAAGAACAGAGACCAGCAAAACATCCCCCAGTAACAGAGACCAACCAAATACCCCATGAAGAGAGACCAGTCAAATGTCCCCCAAGACCAGAGACCAGCTAAATATTCCCCAAGACCAGGGACCAGCCAAACATCCCCCAAGAACAGAGACCAGCCAAAATCCCCCATGAAAAAAAACAGCCAAATGTCCCCCAAGACCAGAGACCAGCCAAATATCCCGCAAGACCAAGGACCAGACAAACATCCCCCATGAAGAGAGACCAGCTAAATAATCCCCAAGACCAGGGACCATGCAAACATCCCCCAAGAACAGGGACCATCCAAATGTCCACCAAGAACAGGGACCAGTGAAACATCCCCCCAAAACAGAGACCAGCCAAACATTCCCGAAGAACAGGGACAAGTTAAATATTCCCCAAGTCCAGGAACCACCCTAACGTCCCTCAAGACCAGGGATCAGCCAAACATCCCCCAAGAACAGAGACCAGTCAAACATCCCCCATTAACAGTGACCAGGCAAACATCTCCCATGACCAGAGAACAGCTAAATGTTCCCCAAGACCAAGGACCATCCAAACGTCCCCCAAGAACAGAGACCAGTAAAACATCCCCCCAAAACAGAGACCAGCCTAACATCCCCCAATAACAGGGACCAGCCAAACATCCCCCAAGACCAGGGATAAGCCAAACATCCCCCAAGAACAGGAACAAGACAAACATCCACCAAGAACAGAGACCAGCAAAATATCCCCAAGACCAGGGACCATCCAAACGTCCCCCAAGAACAAAGACCAGCAAAATATCCCCAAATAACAGGGACCTGCAAAACATCCCCCATAAACAAAGACCAGCAAAACATCCCCCAAGAACAGAGACCAGCCAAACATTCTCCCAAAACAGAGACCAGCCAAACATCCCCCATGACTAGGGACCAGCCAAACGTTCCACAAGACCAGGGACCAGGCAAACGTCCCCCAAGACCAGGGACCAGCAAAACATTCCCCAAGAACAGAGACAGCCAAACATTCCCCAAGAACAGGGACCAGCCAAACATCCCCCATGAACAAAGACCAGCCAAATATCCCCCAAGACCAGAGACCAGTACAATATCCCCCAAGACCAGGGACCTGCCAAACATCCCCCCAAACCAGGGACCAGCTAAACATCCCCCAAGAACAGTGACCAGCCAAACATCCCCCATGAACATATGAAGCCAAACATCCCCCAAGACCAAAGACCAGCCAAACATCCCCCATGAAAAAGACCAGCCAAATGTCCCCCAAGAACAGAGACCAGCTAAATGTTCACAAGACCAGGGACAATCCAAACATCACCCAAGAACAGAGACCAGCAAAATATCCCCAAATAACAGGGACCAGCCAAACATCCCCCATGAACAAAGACCAGCCAAACGTCCCCCAAGACCAGAGACCAGCTAAATATCCCACAAGACCAAGGACCAGACAAAGTACCCCATGAAGAGACACAAGCTAAATATCCCCCAAGACAAGGGAGCATGCAAACGTTCCCAAAGACCAGGGACCAGCCTAACATCCCCCAAGAACAATGACCAGCCAAACATCCCCCATGAACAAAGACCAGCCAAACATCCCCCAAAACCAGGGACCAGCTAAACATCCCCCAAGAACAGTGACCAGCCAAATATCCCCCATGAAAAAAGACCAGCCAAATGTCCTCCAAGAACAGAGACCAGCCAAATATCCCACAAGACCAAGGACCAGACAAACATCCCCCATTAAGAAAGACCAGCTAAATATTCCCCAAGACAAGGGACAAGCCAAACTTACCCCATGAACAGTGACAAGCTAAATATTCCCCAAGACCAGGGAGCATCCAAACGTCCCCGAAGAACAGAGACCAGCAAAATATCCCCCAAGAACAGAGACCAGCCAAACATCCCCCAACACAGAGACAAGTTAAATATTCCTGAAGACCAGGCCAATCCTAATGTCCCCCAAAACCAGGGATCAGCCAAACATCCCCCAAGAACAGAGACCAGCCAAACATCCCCCATGAACAGAGACCAGCCAAACATCCCCCAAGACGAGGGACCAGCAAAACATCCCCCAAATACAGACCAGCCAAACATCCCCCAAGAACAGAGACCACCAAAATATCCCCCAAGACGAGGGAACAGCCAAACGTCCCCCATGAACAAAGACCAGTCAAATGTCCCCCAAGACCAGAGACCAGAAAAATATCCCACAAGACCAAGGACCAGACAAACATCCCCCATGAAGAGACACAAGCTAAATATTCCCCAAGACCAGGGACCATGCGAACATCCCCAATGACCAGGGACCATGCAAACGTCCCCAAAACCAGGGACCAGCTAAACATCCCCCAAGAACAGTGACCAGCCAAACATCCCCCATGAACAAAGACAGCCAACCATGCCCCCAAATCAGGGGCCAGCTAAATATCCCCCAAGACCTGAGACCAGCCAAATATCCCATAAGACCAAGGACCAGCCAAACATCCCCCATGAACAGAGAACAGCTAAATGTTCCCTAAGACCAGGGACCAGCCAAACATCCCTCAAGAAGAGTTACCAGCCAAATATCCCCCATGAACAGGGACCAGCTAAATATTCCCCAAGACCAGGGACTGCCAAGACATCCTGCTGCCTCGGCATCTATGTGTTGAGACCCCACTCCACATAGTAAAAATCGGCAAAAAGCCCCGAGAAGGAGGTGTCGTCTCTGGCCAAAGTACCCCCCACTTTTACTATTATCCTTTTAACTTTCTACACGAATTGCTCCGGTGATGTGAAATTAGGACTATGAAATTGAGTCCGTGGAAATAAACTCTCTAATAATTTGTCTAAACGTCCTTGGCTTTGCTCAATAGTAAGGAAAAAACTGGCCAGAACTCAGATGCTGTGATAAGCATTCCAGCTGCAGCAATCACAAAGGGTCTCCGACCCTCACTCCTATCACTAGGTTAAGCTATTAACTCCGGTAACCGGTAACCGATAGCTCAGTTTAAGGAAACTTTGTTTACCCTTGAGATCCTGCCTAGAGACAGAGAAGATAAAATTTTGTGTGTGACTTCGAAGCAATTTAGTTGATGAACAACTTAGTTGCCAAAATACAATAGAGCCAAGGAGAAAGATTGTTGACCTTTACGCCCAGTGTGAGCGTTCTCCCGAGACAGGGAGAATGCCGCATGGCTAGAAATGAAAATGACAAAATAAAGGACAGATATTCTAAATATATATGTATGAAGGAAAGGAAATACCGTAAGAGTAAGAAAGCACTTTTTCATGAAGAAGAGCTTATCATAAGAACGTCCCGACTGGGAAAGAAAGGAATTAGAAAGTTAGAAGCAGGTTGCAGAGGGTTTGTGATAGGGGCAGTTAAGGAAATACATCTGACAACTAAATCCAAGAACTTCATGGTGTTGTTTGTGGTGTCTTATTTGCCAAGCTGTGTTGTGAGTTTTTGTAAGCTTTCAGACTTCAGAAGGCAAAGCGGATGAGATCTGAGAGACTCCCATCGCATCTCCCTGGACCGCCACAGCTCCCCATGCTTGTCATATGGATATAGATGGAAACTTCAAAAAAGAAAGCAAAAGAAGATTCCATGAGAAGGCGTATTCTCCAAGCCCTGGGCCTTGGGCGTGCCTGTATTGCCTTTGGAATTTACCCTTGGACCTGCCCTGCTGCAATATCGGAAGAAAGATCCGGAGCTTATCTCCTAAATGCTGGACTAGTCATTTACTTTGTTTATATGTAATTCACTATTGTTTTGCTGTGATTGCCCCCCTTCCCTTTCTTTTTTCTCCTATTATTAATCTCACTGGTGAAGGGTATAAATTTCTCTGGGTTCCTGTAATAAATTGTCATTGGCTCAAGAAGCCTTTGTCCATCTCAGGTTCTTTCCAAAGCGTCGTACCTAAAAACTTAAGGAATTCATAGAGGGGAAAGAATCGCTGCAGATAAGTTTCTGCAGAACTCCACCTGCCTTTTGCCCCATCTTTCTGAGGATTTGACCGGGAGCTGACAATAACGACCCAACTGAGATTAGTCGGCAACAAGGGACCATCCAAATGTCCCCCAAGAACAGGTATCAGCGAAACATCTTCCAAGAACAGATACCAGCAAAATATCTCCCATGAACAGTGACCAGCCAAACATCCCCCAAGAACAGAGACCAGATAAACATCCCCCAAGAACAGAGACCAGCCAAATATCCCGCAAGACCAAACACAAGACAAACATCCCCTATGAACAGGGACCAGCCAAATATCCCCCAAGAACCGAGGCCAGCGAAACATCCCCCAAGAAAAGAGACCAGAAAAATATCCCCCAAGAACAGAGACCAGCCAAACATTCCCCAAGAAAAGAGACCAGCAAAATATCCCCAAATAACAGGGACCTGCCAAACATCCCCCATAAACAAAGACCAGCCAAACATCCCCCAAGAAGAGTGGCCAGCCAAATATCCCCCATGAACAAAGAGCAGCTAAATATTCCCCAAGACCAGGGACCATCCAAACGTCCTCCAAGAACAGGGACCAGTGAAACATCCCCCATGAACAGTGACCAGCCAAATATCCCCCGTAAACAAAGACCAGCCAAAAATTCCCCAAGACCAGGGACCAGCCAAACATCCCCTAAGAACAGAGACCAGCAAAATATCCCCAAATAACAGGGACCTGCCAAACAACCTCCATAAAAAAAGACCAGCCAACCATCTTCCTGCCGAGACCACCTGCTTCTTCTCGGCATCTGTGATGGTCTCCCACGCAGTTTATCGGCTGGGTCTCAATGTGAGCATAGCCCCGAGAGAAGGTGTTGTCCCTGGCCAAAGTACTCCCCCACTTTCAGATATTCTTTCATAACTATTATTCTTTTGGTAATGATTCTTTTAACTTTCCACACGAATTGCTCCGGTGGTGTAAGATCAGGACTGTGAGAGAAACTGAGTCCGTGGAAAATAAACTTTCTGGTAATTTGTCCAAGCCTCTAAACATCCTCGGCTTTGTTCAAATGGTAATAAAATCTAGTTAGAATTCAGATGCAGTGGCAGCATTCCAGTCAGTAATTACAAATGCAGATTTCCCCTCTATCTCTGACCTTCAACCTAATCACTAACTTACAAAAAAAGCCCTAGAGGGGGAGGCGACCTGATGCCTCTATTTACCCCTCTCTTTGTGACCCTTCCCAGATACGGGAAGACAAACGTTGGGGGTGACATCAAAGCAACTTAGTTTATGAGCAGCTAATACTGCCCAATACAATAGAGCTGAAGGCTAGGAAGATTCTTGACCTTTACACCCAGTATGAGCCCTGCCCAAGACAGGGAGGCGCCACGTGGCTAAGCAAAGGGTCAGGGACAGGAATATGGATTATTTATAAGATGAATAGGCTTCTAATAAGCCTATTGGTTGAGGAAAAGTGCTCTGCAGCTAAGGAAGTACATCTGACAACTAAATCTAAAAACTTCATGGTATTTTTTGGTGTTTATCTGCCAAACTGTATTGTGAGTTTGCTTAAGCTTTCAGATTTTAGAAGGCAAGGCGGGCGACACCTGGGAGAACTCCATCACATCCACCTGGATCGCCACATCTCCCCATGCCTGCCATATGGACTGAGCCCTAAAGATGGAAAGTTCCAAAAAAGTTAAAGAAGATTCCCTGAGAGGCCTCCAAGCCCTGGGCGTGCCGTGCCTTCTGGAAGTTGCCCTTTGGATCTGCCTGTCTGCAAGATCCGGGAGAAGATCCGGAGCTAATCTCTTGAGAGCCGAAAGCCAGACTCGTTTTTTTTTTTTACCTTTGTTTACATGTCATTCACTATTGTTTTGCAGTGATTGCACTCCCCTCCTTTTTCTTACTATTAATCTCACTGGTGAAGGGTATAAATTTTCTGGGTTCTTGTCCATGTCAGATTCTTTCCCGAAGCGCCGTAAATAGGAACTTAAAGAAATTTATTTCATAGGGGGGAAAGAATCGCTGCAGGTAAGCGGCTGCAGAGTGGCAGCCGAATCCTTGCCCATCTTTTCTGAGATAAATCAATCCCGAATGGACTCAAGGCCATTCCGATTGAGCAGTCTGAGGTATCTTCAAAAACCAGAGACCAGACAAACATTCCCTAAGAAGAATGACCAGCCAAACAACCCCCAAAAACAGAGACCAGCCAAAAATCTCCAGGAACAGGGACCAGCCAAACATCCCCCAAGAACAGAGACCAGATGAACATCCCCCAAGAACAGAGACCAACCAAATACCCCCATGAAGAGAGACCAGCAAAATGTCCCCCAAGACTAGAGACCAGCCAAACATCCCTCAAGACCAAGGACCAGCGAAACATCCCCCATGAACAGAGACCCGCCAAGCATTCCCCGAGAACAGTGACCAGCCAAACATCCCCCATGAACAAAGACCATCCAAACGTCCCCCAAGAACAGGGACCAGTAAAACATCCCCCAAGAACAGGGCCCAGCCAAACATCCCCTAAGAACAGAGACCAGATAAACGTTCCCCAAGTACAGAGACCAGCAAAATATCCCCAAATAACAGGGACCTGCCAAACATCCCCCATAAACAAAGACCAGCCAAACATCTTCCAAAACCAGAGACCAGCCAAACATCTTCTAAGAACAGTGACCAACCCAACATCCCCCCAAAACAGAGACCAGCCAAACATCCCCTAAGAACAGAGACCAGCCAAAAATCTCCAGGAACAGGGACCAGCCAAACATCCCCCAAGAACAGAGACCAGATGAACATCCCCCAAGAACAGAGACCAACCAAATACCCCCATGAAGAGAGACCAGCAAAATGTCCCCCAAGATCAGAGACCAGCCAAATATCCCGCAAGGCCAGGGACCAGCCAAACATCCCCCAAGAAGAGTGACCAGTCAAACATCCCCCAAACACAAGAACCAGCTAAATATTCCCCAAGACCAGGGACCATGCAAACTTCCCACAAGACCAGAGACCAGCCAAACATTCCCCAAGAACAGAGACCAGCCAAACATCCTCCAAGACCAAGGACCAGCCAAACATCCTCCAAAACCAGGGACCAGCCAAACATCCCCCAAGAACAGTGACCAGCCAAACATTCCCCATTAACAAACAGAAGCCAAACATCCCCCAAGACCAAAGACCAGCCAAACATCCCCTAAGAACAGAGACCAGCCAAAAATCTCCAGGAACAGGGACCAGGCAAACATCCCCAAGAACAGAGACCAGATGAACATCCCCAAGAACAGAGACCAGACGAACATCCCCCAAGAACAGAGACCAACCAAACATCCCCCATAAACAAAGACCAGGCAAACATCCCCCAAGACCAGGGACAAGCAAAACATCCCCCAAGAACAGTGACCAGCCAAACATACCCCATGAAAAAACAGAAGCCAAACATCCCCTAAGACCAAAGCCCAGCCAAATGTCCCCCAAGAACAGAGACCAGCCAAATATCCCACAAGACCAAGGACCAGCCAAACATCCCGCATAAACAAAGACCAGCCAACCATGCCCCAAACCAGAGACCAGCCAAATATCCCACAGGACCAAAGACCAGCTAAACATCCCCCATGAATAGAGAACAGCTAAATGTTCCCCAAGACCAGTCACCATGCAAACGTCCCCCAAGAACAGAGACCAGCAAAATATCCCCAAATAACAGGGACCAGCCAAACATCCCCCATGAACAAAGACCAGCCAAACGTCCCCCAAGACCAGGGACCAGTCAAACATCCCCTAAGAAGAGTGACCAGCCAAATATCACCCACTAACAGGAACAAGCTAAATATTCCCCAAGGCTAGGGACCATCCAAATGTCCCCAAAGAACAGGGACCAGCGAAACATCCTCCAAATACAGAGACCAGCTAAACATCCCCCAAGACCAGGGACCAGCCAAACATCCCTCAAGAACAGAGACCAGCCAAACATCCTCAAGACCAGGGTCCAGCCAAACATCCCCCAAGAAGAGTGACCAGCCAAATATCCTTCATGTACAGGGACCAGCTAAATATTCCCCAAGACCAGGGATCATCCAAATGTCCCCCAAGAACAGGGACCAGTGAAACATCCTCCCAAAACAGAGAACAGCCAATCATCCCCCAAGAACATGGGCAAGTTAAATATTCCCCAAGTCCAGGAATCATCCAAACGTCCCCCAAGACCAGGGACCAGCCAAACATCCCGCAAGACCAAGGACCAGAAAATATCTCCCAAGAAGAGAGACCAGCCAAATATCCCCCAATACCAAGGACCTGCCAAACATCCCCCATGAACAGTGACCAACCAAATATCCCCCATAAACAAAGACCAGCCAAACATCCCCCCAAAACAAAGACCAGGTAAATATTCCTTAAGACCAGGGACCATGCAAACGTCATCCAAGAACAGGGACCAGCGAAACATCCCCCAAATACAGACCCGCCAAACATCCCCCAAGAACAGAGACCACCAAAATATCCCCCAAGAACAGAGACCAGCCAAACATCCCCCAAGACAAGGGACTAGCCACACATCCCCCCAAAACAAAGACCAGTCAAATGTCCCCCAAGACCAGAGACCAGCTAAATATCCCACAAGACCAAGGACCAGACAAACATCCCCATGAAGGACACAAGCTAAATATTCCCCAAGAGAAGGGAGCATGCAAACATCACTAAAGACCAGGGACCAGCCAAACATCCCCCTTGAACAAAGGTCAGCCAAATGTCCCCCAAGACCAGAGACCAGCCAAATATCCCGCAAGACCAAGGACCGGCCAAACATCCCCCATGAAGTGAGACCAGCTAAATATTCCCCAAGACCAGGGACCATGCAAACGTCCCCCAAGACCAGGGACCAGCAAAACATCCCCCATGAACAGTGACCAGCCAAACATCCCCCATTAACACACAGAAGCCAAACATCCCCCAAGACCAAAGACCAGCCAAACATCCCCCATGAAAAAGACCAGCCAAATGTCCCCCAAAACAGAGACCAGCCAAATATCCCGCAAGACCAAGGAACAGACAAACATCCCCCATGAAGAGAGACCAGCTAAATATTCCCCAAGACCAGGGACCATACAAACGTCCAAGACCAGGGTCCAGCCAAACATCCCTCAAGAACAGAGACCAACCAAACATCCTCAAGACCAGGGTCCCGCCAAACATCCCCCAAGAAGAGTGACCAGCCAAATATCCCCCATGAATAGGGACCAGCTAAATATTCCCCAAGACCAGGGACCATCCAAATGTCCCCCAAGAACAGGGACCAGTGAAACATTCCCCCAAAACAGAGACCAGCCAAACATCCCCCAAGAACAGGGCCCAGCCAAACATCCCCTAAGAACAGAGACCAGATAAACGTTCCCCAAGAACAGAGACCAGCAAAATATCCCCAAATAACAGGGACCTGCCAAACATCCCCCATAAACAAAGACCAGCCAAACATCTTCCAAAACCAGAGACCAGCCAAACATCTTCTAAGAAGAGTGACCAGCCCAACATCCCCCCAAAACAGAGACCAGATGAACATCCCCCAAGACAGAGACCAACCAAATACCCCCATGAAGAGAGACCAGCCATATGTCCCCCAAGACCAGAGACCAGCCAAATATCCCACAAGACCAAGGACCAGACAAACATTCTCCATGAAGAGAGACCAGATAAATATTCCCCAACAACAGGGACCATCCAAACTTCCACCAAGGACCAGCCAAACATTCCCCTTAAACAGAGAATAGGTAAAAGTTCCCCAAGACTAGGAACCATCCAAACGTCCCCCAAGAACAGAGACCAGCCAAACATCCTCAAGACCAGGGTCCAGCCAAACATCCCCCAAGAAGAGTGACCAGCCAAATATCCCCCATGAACAGGGACCAGCTAAATATTCCCCAAGACCAGGGACCATCCAAACGTCCCTGAAGAACAGAGACCAGCAAAATATCCTCCAAGAACAGAGACCAGCCAAACATCCCCCAACACAGAGACAAGTTAAATATTCCTGAAGACCAGGCCCATCTTAACGTCCCCCCAAACCAGGGATCAGCCAAACATCCCCCATGAACAGAGACCAGCCAAACATCCCCCAAGACGAGGGACCAGCAAAACATCCCCCATGAACAAAGACCAGCCAAACGTCCCCCAAGACCAGAGACCAGCTAAATGTTCCCAAGACCAGGGACCATCCAAACATCACCCAAGAACAGAGACTAGCGAAATATCCACAAATAACAGGGACCTGCCAAACATCCCCCATAAACAAAGATCAGGCAAATGTCCTACAGGACCAGAGACCAGCTAAATATCCCACAAGACCAAGGACCAGACAAACATCCCCCATGAAGAGACACAAGCTAAATATTCCCCAAGACCAGGGAGCATGCAAACGTCCCCAACGACCAGGGACCAGCCTAACATCCCCCAAGAACAATGACCAGCCAAACATCCCCCATGAAAAAGACCAGCCAACAATGCCCCAAAACCAGGGACCAGCTAAATATCACCCAAGACCAGAGACCAGCCAAATGTCCCACAAGACCAGGGACCAGCCAAACATCCCCCATGAACAGAGAACAGCTAAATGTTCCCCAAGACCAGGGACCATCCAAATGTCCTCCAAGAACAGAGACCAGTCAAACATACCCCCTAAACAGAGACCAGCCAAACGTCCCCCAAGTCCAGGGTCCAGCCAAACATCCCGTAAGAAGAGTGACCAGCCAAATATCCCCCATTAACAGGGATCAGCAAATTATTCCCCAAGGCCAGAAACATCCAAATGTCCCCCAAGAACAGGGACCAGCGAAACATCCCCCAAATACAGAGACCAGCGACCAGCGACCAGCCAAACATCCCCCAAGACCAGGGATCAGCCAAACATCCCCCAAGAAGAGTGACCTGCCAAATATCCCCCATGTACAGAGACCAGCTAAATATTCCCCAAGACCAGGGACCATCCAAATGTCCCCCAAGACCAGAGACCAGCCAAATATCCCACAAGACCAAGGACCAGACGAACATCCCCCAAGAACAGTGATCAGCCAAACATCTCCCAGAACAAAGACCAGCCAAACGTCCCCCAAGACCAGAGACCAGCCAAACATCCACAAGACGAAGGACCTGCCAAACATCCCCCATGAAGAGAGACCAGTTGCGTCATGGTGCTGAGTGTGTGCGCCACGGTCGGCCGGGGACAGGGCCACGCCCTCCTCGCTGGGCCCTTCCCTCCTGCACAGACTAAACTAACAACTTTGTATTCCTACCTCGGTATGGGAGAAAAAACAGTCCGCACGCCCGGGCGCGGTGGCCACGCTGGTCATCCCAGCACTGGGGAGGCTGAGACGGGAGGATCGCGGTTCGCGGCCAGCCTCAGCTACTTAGTGAGGCCCTCTGCAACTCAGTGAGACCCGGTTTCAAAATAAAGAACGAAAAATAGGGCTGGGGGTGAAGCTCGACGGTAGAGTGCCCCTGGGGTCTACCCCAGAACTCCCCCATAATTTTTCTTAAAAGAATAAAAGCATTTGGTTACATAGACACAAGGAAAACAAACATTGCCCCTACCGCGGCAGAAGGGCCCGTCGGTCCGGTCCTTGGCTGCCCCCTAGTGGCCAGGTCCACTCACAGCCTCCCGGTCAGCGAGGGGGCCTGGCCCGCCTTCCAGGTGCAGCAACTGTGGGCCTCCTCCTCTGACACGTCTCCTACGCCTCTGGGGAGCAGCTGATCCCGAATATTGGCAGGTACCTGGCATAAACCCGAGCCCACGCTGTGATCCGCGGTCCAGCCAGAGGCGGGCCGGACCCCAGTCAAAACTAAACACCCCCACGACGAAAAAAAAAAAAATCTTTTATGATCTACCACCCCCCAAAATACTTCTAATATTTTATCACAGAAATAAATACCTCTTAAAATTTACCGCCGAAATAAATAACCTCATTTATTTGTCACCAAATAAATCTCTCTTATAATTGGCCACCGAAATAAGTATCTCAGAATTTGCCACCGAAATAACCTCTTATATTTGTTGTCAAAATAAATACCTAAAAAAAAAAAAAAAAAAAAATACCTCTTATAACTTACCACTCAAATACCTACCCCTTATAACCTACAACGGAAACAAACACCTCCCGTCACTTAACACAAAATAGATACCTCTTATAATTTACCATGAACATAACCTCTTACAATTTGCCACCAAAATAAATAACCTCATGGTTTATTGCCAAAATAACCTCTTATAATTTACCACCAAAATAAATAACTTCTTAAAATTTGCCACCAAAACAAATGACCTCTTATAAATAATTACCCAAATAAATAACCTCTTATAATTTACCACCAAAATAAGTACCTCTTATAATTTACCAACACATAAAATCCCCCTTTATAATTTACCAGCTTCTGAGCCTTTATTTTGAAGCAGTGGCTAACTAGTACACCGACCACTTAGAGATAAACTCTTTCCTCCTCTGAGTCTTACTGTGTGATCATAAATGAAATTATTAACTTTACTTAACAAATGTCCTCATACTTTGTTATTATGCCTGCAACCCCAGTTCTTGGGAGGCTGAAACAAGAGGACCACAGGTTTGAGGCCGGCCTCAGAAACTTAGCAAGTCCCTCTGATACTTAGTGAGACTCTACTTCAAAATAAAGAAATAAAAACAGGGATGGAGGTGCAGCTCAGAGGCGCAATGTCCCTGGGTTCCATCCCCAGTGCCCAACCCGAACAAAACCCTGTTGCCGAGACTGCTCGTAACTACGCTCCCTCTGTTTTTTGAGCGTCTGCGGCCTGAACCCAGGGGCGTCCTATTTCTGAGCTACTCCCCTTTTATTTTTTATTTGGAAAGAGGGTCTCACTAAGTTGCGGTGGGACTAAGTTACCGAGGCTGGCCTCGAACCTGCGACCTTCCTGCCTCGGCCTCCCAAGTACTGAAATCATGAGCACGCCGCCCTCCACCTGGCCAAACACCCCTTTAAATATCCACATATTTCAACCTTAACACTCTTTCTCTTAACCATTCTTAGATAACTTATCTAAAGACAAATTCAAACACTTAATAAAACCCATTTAGATGTTAGTTCCACTACTAACCTAGCTTCTCAATTTATATCTAAGTTCCGGTCAATCTTAAATATGCGTTCTTAATAAAATTATACAGTTTCCTTAAAAATGTTTTACATCATAAACATCCTTCTTTGCTTATGTTTCCCAGTCCTCGCCCACCTCACTGCCCAAACGATAAAAGCCTTAACAACGAAAATCAAAATCTCAAATTCAAAATTAATTCAATAAAAATGCTACAACATCTCATGCAGGCCTTAAAAGCTCGGCCAGGGGACACGCCAAGGCTGGAGTCCCCCGCGAGAAAAACTAGCCCTTCCCCCTTCAAGAGAATTACTTTGAAATTATTTCAATTAATATATATAATTAAAATTTTATATATATGCATTATAACTAAAATAAATAAACAACAACATAAAAAAGACTAAATCAACAAAGATAAAGTTTAAACCAAAAATTAAATTCAAGCTGACCTTAGTTTAGACCAATATATCAAATTAAATTCAAGCTGGCCTTGTAAGACAAAACATACTTTCTAAGATTAATTAAATGTCTGACACCCTAACCTAAAGTCTATTAAAGACTTTTTCTGTCCTTAAAGTTTCTGCTTACATGACCGTAGTTTTGTCTATTTTACCAAAAAAATATAAAAATTATAACAAATCCTAAATAAAGTCAAATAAACTTACATCTGGTCTCGTGTGTCGGAGTCTCCTGTCACTCACCCTCGACCCTTCTCTCACCGACACCCGACCCCCGACTCCTGCTGAGACCAAACCCCAACATTGGAGCACTGAGGTCATTCTGCTTTTGGTGTCTATTGGGAGGTCTTTGATCTCCAATTTTTGTAAATCTAACATATATAAAAACTTGCAGAAATATCTCGCTAGGTTTCATGTTCCCTAACAACGCAAAGCAACAGGTAGACAGAATAAGGAGAATAATAAGATAATATAATAATAATAAGGAGAATAAGGAGAAAAAATAGAGAAGAAAGAAAACTTAGAGTGTCTTTTTAAATTTGTAAATTTTTTTTTTTTTTTTGTAGCGCTGGGGATTATATCCCGGGGCGGGCTACCTCTGAGCTGCACCCGGCCCTATTCTGCTTTGATTTTGAAACAAGGTCTCACTAGGTTGCCGAGTCTCGCTACGTACCGAGGCCATCCTAGAAATTGCCATCCTCTTATCTTTACCTTCCAAGTACTGCGATTACAAAAAAAAAAATGTTTCTTAAAAAAGCGTGTCCAGCCGGGCGTGGTGGGCACGCTTGTCATCCCCGCGCTTGGGAGGCAGAGACAGGAGGATGGCGCAGGTTCGAGGCCAGCCGCGCGTGCTGGCTTAGGAGACCCTGTTTCCAAAATGAAAATGTAAAAATAGGTCTGGGAGTGTAGCCCGGAGGTAGAAGGGCTTCCAGGACCACCAAAAAAAAAAAAAAAAAAAAAAAAAAAGCGTGTCCAGTCAGGCATGGTGGCACACAGCTGTCTTCCCAGTCCTTGGGAGGCTGAGGCAGGAGGCTTGCAGGTTCAAGACCAGTCTCAGCAATTTAGGGAGACCCTCAGCACCCCAGCAAGACCCTATTTCAGAAGAAAACATTAAAAAATGGCTCGGATGTAGCTTTGAGGTAAAATGCCTCTGGGCTCAACCCTGGTTTCTATCTTTCATTCTCTCTCTTTCTCTCTCTCTCTCTCTCTCTCTCTCTCTCTCTCTCTCTCTCACACACACACACACACACACACACACACACACACACACGGCAGAAACTCCAAAATTTAAAGTGTAGATATATTCCCACTAAAATTCTTTTTCTTTCTTTTTTTTCTCTCTCTCTCTCTCCTCTATTCTTCCCCTCTCTCTTTCTTTCTTTCTTTCTTTCTTTCTTTCTTTCTTTCTTTCTTTCTTTCTTTCTTTCTTTCTTTCTTTTGTGTGTGGTACTGGGGTTGGAAGCCAGGGGCATTCTACCTCCAAGCTCCACCCCCAGCCCCATTTTTAAAATCTTTATCTAGAAACAGGGTCTCACTGAGTTGCAGAGGGCCCAAGTAGCGGAGGCCGGCCACGAACCGCGATCCTCCAGTCTCAGCCTCCCAAGGACTGGGATGACGCGTGCGCCACCGCGCCCGGCCACCACTGAAATCGTCTGGACCCAAAGACTATCTACAGCCCATGGGGCCTGCTCCCCTTGGCCTTCAGCAAAACCAAAGCCCAATTAGTGCTTCATTTAATGCACTGGTCATAATCATGAATTCTCATTTTTTTTTGGCATCAGTACACAAATTAATAGCAGATAATTCCGAGTAGTCTCCACTTAGCAGTAATTATGTGAACGCTTTTTCGTGCACTGAAGTTAAAGCCAATGATGATCTTGTAAAACCCTAATGAAAAATTATAAAGCCCCTAGCAACTAGCCAAATCATAGCAAATAGTTCCTCATTCCTGTCGAAGTGCAGATTTGAGAAATCTTTCTGCTACGGGTTAAAAGTGCAAGCTTAGGACATATTTCTGCTGCAGTTTGAAAAGTACAAGCTTAGGAAACATCATGATTAAGGGTACAGTGATAAAAAAAAATATGTGACCCCCAGGTCAGCCCGCCTTGTTCCAGAAATCTGCTGACTACAAGATGGACACACCTAGCATCTTGTCCAACGTTTGACCCCAGAATGTGCTTTTCAAATGGTTTTGTAATTTTCCTTTGACGCAGGTAATCTGGCCCAATCCCCTCCCCAGCTTGCGGTTTTTCCCTTTAAATATCCCCAGCCCCAAGCGCTCGAGGTCGATCTCAGCTCCTGCGTGAGTCATGAGACGACCCCAGTGGGCACTGGCTCCTTAATAAACCTCATGCGCTTTGCATCAAGGAAAGTCTCTCGTGTTCTCTCTGGGCGTCGCTTATCCTGAGACTTGAGTGAGGGTCTCCCCCTTGGGGGAAAAGCCTTTCAATCTCTGATCGCTGACCTTGCTGTCCTGGGGGCAAGTTCTGTCCCAACCTGGCTCTACGGAGCGAGTCCTAGAAAGTCAGGCGGGGAGGAAAAGCTCACATACCAGCTCCCCTGCCCCCTGACCAGGACCCTGATCCCCACCCAGTCCCTCACAGCCACAAAACACTCCGCTTTGAAGAAAAGAAATGAGATCAGTGGCCTCTTAATGTTTTTGTTCATTCAAGAAGAATCTTTGCTTATCAAACTAAGAACTAACATGAGTAGTAACCAGAAACCGAAGGGATTTTTGTAATCATGGTTAGAAGAAAACGGTACGTTTACCAGGACCTGACATATCGGGCTAGGGGGCCACTGTCCAATTTTGGCCACATTTATGACCGAGGGTGTGGCCCTGATAATAATATTTACAACACTGCTTGTTCTTTCTACAAAATCCAGAGTTCTTCTCCCTTTAACCTATTTGTGATCAGAGTAATTTTCGACTTTGCTAACCTTCTCCTCCTTGAATTTGCCTCCACATTTATAAATCTAAAGTCTCTAAACACTTTGTAAAATATTGGCCAGGGGTGGTGCAGCTTATAATCGCAGTAATGGGGAGGCTGAGACATGAGGATCACAGGTTCGAGGCCAGCTTCAGCAACTCAGTGAGGCCATTGGCCAAATTAATGAGACTCTGTTTCCAAATAATAAAAAAAAAGTCGGGCTGGGGGCATAGCTCGGAGACAGAACACCCCTGCGTTTCATCCCCAGCACCAAAAACAAAAGAAAAATGGGTAAGAACATGAAATGGTTAATTTCAGAGACGGGGAAGTTGGCAGCTGAATTCTGTTTTTAGGAAATCAAAGCAAGAAATGAAGTTCAAACAGTATATTGGACTCGCTGGCACAAATTCACCGTGAGTTCACATTCTAAGCAAGAACAGGAAACCAAGATTCACCCAAGTGCTCTTCCAGAGAACTGAATGCTACACGCCCGTCATCCCCGCGCTGGGGAGGCGGAGACAGGAGGATGGCGCAGGTTTGAAGCCAGCCGCGCGCTGGCTTAGGAGACCCTGTTTCCAAATAAAAATGTAAAAATAGGTCTGGGAGTGTAGCCCGGAGGTAGAAGGGCTTCCAGGAACCCCAGTACCACCAAAAAAAAAAAAAAAAAAAAAAAAAAAAGTAAATTTGTTCTCAACAGGATAGCTACTTTAAAAATATTGTTTGTTTTGTCTTGCTTTTTTCTGGTACTAAAAATTGAATCGAGGGGCACTCTACCTCTGAGCTCCATCCCCAGCCCTATTTTTATTCCTTATTTTGAAACAAGGTCTCACTGAGTTGCAAAGGGCCTCACTAAATGGCTGAGGCTGGCTGTGAACTGCGATCCTCCTGTCTCAGCCTCCCCAATGCTGGGATGACCAGCGTGCCATCCCAGCCTTTTGACTTCTTTATTTTCTTTTTTTAATTTTGAAATGGAGTCTCACCAGATTGCTGAGAGTTTTGCTAAATGTCCTCAGACCAGGGATCCTCCTGTCTCAGCCTCCCAAGTGCTGGAATTACCAGTGTACGCCATCATAGCTACTTTTTTTTTTTTTTTTTTTTTTTCGGTACTGGGGATGGAACCCAGGGGTATTTTACCTCCGAGCTATGCTCCCTGCCCTATTTTTCTTTTCTTTTGAAACTGGGTCTCACTAAGTTGGTGAAGGCCTCACTAAAGTAGCTGAGGCTGTCCTCAAACCACGATCCTCCTGTCTCAGCCTCCCAAATGCTGGGATGACAAGCGTGTGCCACCACGCCCGGCTCACATTTCTCATTTTATAGAATAAACGATGACCTGTTCCTCCCAGCCGGTTCGAACCTCGGCACGCCTGCCATTAAATGACGGTGTCTTCCTTTGTTTTATGCGGTTCTTCCCCGGCTGACTCTAAACTGCGGGACGGGAGGGTTCACCTAGTGTGCGTATGAGTGTGCGTGGTGCCGGGGACTGGACCCAAGGGCGTTCTACCTCTGAGCTACACCCCAGCCCTGTTGGCATTTTTATTTGGAAACAGGCCTTCTCTAAGCTGCTGAGGGCTTTGCTAAGTTGCTCACCCTGGCCTCCACCTGTGATCCTCCCGTCTCAGCCTCCCAAGTACTAGGATTACGGGCGCACCCTGAAATTCCTAGCTGCGTTTCTCCTGTTTTGGCCACTGTATCCCAGTAACTTGTAAAATGCCAGAAAACAACTAATAAAACCCTAATAACTACCTGCTAGATGGATGAAATTAAGAACTGATGTATTAGCTGGCTCTGCCACAGAAAGACACCCCCTGCCCCGGACGACTCAGGATTAGCATTTGTTCCTGACAGGGAGTGTGGCAAGCTTGGCAAACACATGACTTCTTTGTGATGTGTACTGGATTGTTCTTGACTTTACAAACCCCCCCCAAAAACCCACACACGCCGAAACTGTCACTAAAGAACAGAAGAATCTGTCCCTTCAGTGTAGATTAGGCCGGGCACGGTGGTGTACACCTGCGACCCCAGGATTGGGAGGCCGAGACGGGAAGACCACAGGTTCAAAACCAGCCTTAGTGAGTGAGTGAAACTTTCAGCAACCTAGTGAGATCCTGTTTCAAAAGGGAAAAAAATATGGCTTAGAGGTATTTGGGAGGTAAAATTTTCCTGGGTTCAATCCCCAGGACCGCATATGTGTGTGCTCACATGCGAGTGTAGATTAGGAGTAAATTCAGACAAAATGTAGATTTGGAATAAGTTCAGATAGAGAATAAAGTAGCATGCAAAACACTCTCTGTCCTGATAATAACAATTTCTTTCTACTTTTCTATCTGGGAAATGGCAGTAACGGAAAGAGATGCTTTGGGGATAATTAAAATAAAAACCACTCTGAGCATAGTACCCTTGTGGACAATACCATTTTATGATGTTTCCTGAAAAGTTCAAATGACGACTTTGAAAAACCAACTAGGTCACTAACTTACAAATAAAAATACAACGAGCAGACCATGGCGGGCCACGCCTGCAATGCTAGTGCTTGGGAAGCTAAGACGGGAAGAGAGCAGCTTCCAGGCCAGCCTCAGAAACTTCGCAGGACCCTGTTCACAAAACAAACAGTTTTTAAAAAAGGGATGGAGCCGGGCGTGGTGGTGCACGCTCGTCATCCCAGCATTCGGGAGGCTGAGACCGGAGGACCGCGGTTCGCGGACAGCCTCGGCTACTTAGTGAGGCCCTCTGCAACTCAGTGAGACCTGGTTTCAAATAAAGAATCGCCCTCCCAAACCTGACCCCCGGGCCATCTATCTCTTCCCACATCCCCGAGGGCTCATCACCTTCAAACCAAGGCTCCTTTTAAGAAAGCGCCCACCATTGTCTTGGCTTCTCATCTGCATCCAAACGCCCCCCATCCCTTCCCACCAAGCCCTGGCCTGGCAGGCGCCCCCCACCGGCTCCTCTGCCCCCATGGCGGCTGAGCCCCCCAGTGCAAACCCATCTCGGCCTCCCCGCGCTCTCCCCGGGACCCAGATGCACCTCCATGTCCAGCCGACAGTGAGCGTCCTGCTCCCCGGGCACCTCCCTGTTCACCTCGGGGGTTCTGTATCTGCTCCAAGAACCGTCCATGGCGTCCCAGACGCAGACCCTCCGAGGTCCAGACCCTCCGACTGGAAAACTCGAGCTCCGCGCGGCGGAGTCGCCCCTGGAGGCCGCGTGGTCAGAGCGGAGCCATCACTGCAAACACCTGTCACCTGCGCGCATGCGCACTGGCGCTCCCGAGCAGGGGCCTGCGCACCGCCCCTCCCACGCCCATCCCACGTGCGTCCTTTTGAAGCTCTGATGGGCCTTGCTCTGTTTATTCAGCTTTAAAGTGAGCTATTAGGTTTGTTTTATTTATTTAAATTAGAAGCAAACAATTCCAGGTACACACCTGGAGGAGCCCGGGTTCTTGGGAGGCTGGGACTGGAGGATCACACGTTGAAGGCCGGTCTCAGCAAGGAAGGGAGACTCAGCAAACTAGCGAGAGCCTGTCTCAAAAACAAAAAAAGAAAAAAGAAAAGAAAAGAAGAGCTGGGGGCGCAGCACAGGAGTAAAATGCCACTGGTTTCCGTCTCTAAGTACCAAAATAAATAAATAAGCAAATATTCCCTCTTAAGAAAATTAAACAATACATCAACCTGGGGGATGGAGTTGAAGGAAAAAAGTTAATAAGGAAGTACTGGTGTTGTAGTTTAGAGCTTAACAAGAACTTCTCGTCCTCCTCCTCCTCCTCCTCCTCCTCCTCCTCCTCCTCCTCCTCCTCCTCCTCCTCCTCCTCTCCTGTGGCCGGGGGTTGCACCCAGGAGCACTGTAGCTCTGAGCTGTACTTCCAGTCCTATTTGGGGTCCTGGGATGACAAATGCACCTTAAACCGGGCTAAACTACGGTATCTTAGAGCTCTAGACAGTGATATACCGTGAGGACCGCGCTTCACTGAGTTACATTTTTATTTTGGTCCTAGAGATTGAGGCAGAGGTGCAAGAAAGATGTCCCAACACAGGACGTGTTAAAATAAATGCAAGGTAACATGTCTGGGGAGGGCGGGGTCTGCGGCCGCCATTTCGGTAGGAGGAGCGGGTGGGAATCGTCTTGCAAGGATGGAGGGGCGGCTTGATTGTACCAAGTTGCTGTGTGGCAAAACGTCTCAGGGGAGGTTCAGATCGCAGACCTGGACAGACGCGGGGAGCGAGACCGCCCTAGAGATGTACGGTCTGCAACGCGCTTTCCAAGTATTTAGAGTGTCCCTCGTGGGGACAGAGGAGCCTGGCTGGCGGCAGAGCTTGGTTGTTAAGCAGGGTCCCCGGGGGTACGGCCTTGGACATGATACACAAGGAGTCAGGGGCTGTGACGTGGACTGGACGGGGCCGCTGTGTGGCCGTGGACTGGTTACTCGGCCTCTCTGTGCAATGGAGGCGGTCCTACCCATCTTTCTGGGGCGTTTTCAAGATTGCTCGGGGATGGATGACAGGGAGGGCCTGGCTCGAAGGAAGAAACCGCATCTATTAAGGCTTCGTGGGAACAAGAGACAGGTCGTCATGGCAAAGGTCAGCGCCCACCGGAGACAGACCTGGCAGATTATCCTCACCGTGAGTCTTCTGGAGAGAGGACATCTCAGCACAGAGAGATTCCTGCAAGGCCAGTGCAGCAAACCCCACGTTCCACCCACCAGGGCCCCTTTTTATGAAACTACTAGGAAAAAAATAGCGATCAGTGCCACACCAGAGGTGCCTGCGCTTGCCGCCGTCCCATACGCCATCTCTGTTTCTCTCCTTGGGCCTGTTGGCTTCTGATTTGGGGCTGTGATTTATTTGAGGCCGTGCTGAGGTGAAGACACTCATCTGCCGGGGAATGCCTGCTCAGACAGGCCTTGAACCAATAGGCTTAACGCATAAAGGCCCGGAAAAATAGGTGTGGCTTTTTGTATACAAGAATCACAGGCCTGGAAAAATAGGTGTGGCTTTTTGTATACAAGAATCACAAAGGCAACTCTCCTGCAGAAACCTTCTAATACTAACAGGCACCTCGTCAGCAGCGCCATGTCTAAGCGTGACCACAGCCCTCTAAAACAGGTAGTATTACTCCTATTTACATAAGAAGATGCAGAGGCCCAAAGAGTTTGCAGAACTGCTGGGTGGCAAACTGAGGATTCCTAAATCCACACCCTTAAACCACGATAAACCGGAGGATGCATGCCTGTCATTCTAGTATTTGGGAGGCAGAGACAGGAGAGTCGTAGGTTCGAGGCCAGCCTCAGCCACCTAGCGAGACTTGAATCCAAAACAGACATTAAAAAATAGGGTTAGGGGTGCAAAAAAGGGCTAGGTGGTTCAATCCCCAGTGCCGCCGCCGCCGCCGCCGCCACCACCACCACCACCACCACTAAAACCCATAAGGTCACTTTTCTATCTTAAGACAAAAACCAAACAAGTGAAACTTATAAGAATTTCCCTTTAGGTAATTCAGATCCCATCGGTTCCCTGGCATTTCAACCCCTTAGTTTAAGTCTAATACAAGGTGGAGACGGTTTCCTTAAGGGGAAGAGACTCACCGGCTCCCCCAGCATCTGGCGCACGTGCTCCGCGTCCCCTGGCCCCTGATCCGGCTCCAGGAAATCCTCCGGCCTTCCGCGGAGGCTGGGCCTCTACCCGCCGCCTTTGGGGAGGATGCAGTCATAGCCAGCTTTCAGGAGCGCACGGCTGCTTCACTTTACCTCGTGTCTTGCTCAGGGAAGTCAAGTAGTTTGAAAGATACAGCCGAGAGAAATCTGTGGGGACGGGTGTGGAGGAAGTGGCCCTCTTCCAGCACCGCGGACCCATCGAGCGCCATCGGGGACGACCGCGGAGCCTCCACAAAACCCCGAGACGCTTTTACTTACACCAAACGCTCGGTTCTGCTGATTGAGTCTGAAGGTTGTTCTTCCATAATTTTTTTGGGGGGGACAGTATAGGGGACTGAACCCAGTATATTCTGTCTCCCAGCTATACCCCTAGGCCTTTAGATTTTTTATTTTATTTTTGTTCAGTTTTGTTGTCGTACTGGGGATTGGACCCAGGGCCATTCTACCTCCAGACGACATTCCCAGCCCTATTAGACTTTGATCTTGAAACAGGATCTCAATAGGTTGATGAGAATCTTACGACCTGCCTCAAACCTGGGATCCTCCTTTTTCAGCCTCCCAAATACTGGGATTACAGGCATGCATCACCTTGCATTCTACCTTTGAGCTACACCCCCAGCCCTATTTTTTATCCTTTATTTTGAAATAGAATCTCGCTATATTTTTCAGAGTGGAATAGCTGAGCCCTAAAGTAAGTAGGCATTCCTCTCTCTCTCTCTCTCTCTCTCTCTCTCTTAGTACTGGAGAATGAACCCTGGGGGCGCTCTATCTCTGAGCTACATCTCCAGCCATTTTTAATTTTTTTTTTTTTTTTGGTGGTACTGGGGTTCCTGGAAGCCCTTCTACCTCGGGGCTACACTCCCAGACCTATTTTTACATTTTTATTTGGAAACAGGGTCTCCTAAACCAGCACACGCGTGGCTGGCTTCGAACCTGCGCGGTCCTCCTGTCTCCGCCTCCCAAGCGCGGGGATGACAAGCGTGCGCCACCACGCCCGGCAGCCATTTTTAATTTTAATTTTGAAATAGCATCTCACTAAGTTGTTGGGTCTGGCTGCAAACTGGTGATCCTCCTGTCTCAGCATCCCGAGTACTGGCACTGCAGGCACGGTCGCTTCAACCAGCAGATATTTAAAAGCTATAAAACTACCACACAGTGATCCCAAGTAACCCATGTTCGAGTCTGGCCTGCAAAGTAAGCAGCTGCTCTACATCAGCAGTTAGGGAAGTGGAACACGTGTACTCCTGTGAAACATGTGTGCGTGTGTGCATGTGTGTGTGGTGTGATAGTTACCGAGGATTGAACCTGAGGGCATTCCATCTCTGAGCTACACCCTAGCCCTTGTTTTTTTTTTTTTTTTTTTTTTTTTTTTTTTTTTTTTTTTTATCTTGAAACAGGTTCTTACTAAGGTGCAGACTCTGGTGTCAAACCTGAGATCCTCCAGTCTTAGCCTCCTACGTACTGGGATTACAGGTGTGCACCACCATGTCCGACCGCCAGAAACCTTTTAAAGGCTCAGGAAGGTCAGAGGGACACCACAGCGACACCAAGATATTATCTGTCTTTTCTTTCACACTGAAATATGTACTGAGGCAACATAAGTAGTGATCGTAAAAATAAATCTGTGGACAGCTTAACATAATAGAAGCTGGAGAAACTGACTATATAAATAACAAATGTATACTTAAAGACACATGATTAGGAGTTCTTTTTTATTTTTATTTTTTGGTGGTCCTGGGGTTCCTGGAAGCCCTTCTACCCATGGGCTACACTCCCAGACCTATTTTATTTATTATTATTATTATTATTATTATTATTATTATTATTATTATTGTGGTACTGGGGTTCCTGGAAACCCTTCTACCTCCGGGCTACACTCCCAGACCTATTTTATAGTTTTATTTGGAAACAGGGTCTCTTAAACCAGCACGGCTGGCCCCGAAACAGCGCGCTCCTCCTGTCTCTGCCTCCCCGGCGCGGGGATGACAAGCGTGCCCACCGCGCCCGGCTTGTACTGGGGATTTAACCGACGGACATTCTAACTCTGAGTTATACCTCCAACAAAACTTTTTTTTTTTTTTAATTTTATTTTATTGGTGCACTGTATTCATACATCATAGTGGGATACAAACTTTTGTAGACATACATGCACACATCGCCCAGTCAGCCCCCACCCGATCCCCACCCCATTCTCTCCCCATCCCTCCTTCCCATGCTTGGCTTAGTAGTTGACATCTAGTATTATAGCAATTTATCCAGAATTAAAAATGATAATCTCACATAACAGTTTCATTTGTCTGATACCAAGCGTTTGATGATTTAAAGATAGCATTTCAATATTTCTTTTTGCTTTCTTTCTTACTAGAGCATATTTTTTTCTGTTTTTTTAGGTGAAACTATCATATATTTATATATTTTTCAGAAAAAAATCTATCCTAATATGGAATATGAATTCTAGATACCCAAAACGATCTTGAAAAAGAACAAAGCTAGCAGATATATATTTTCTGATTTCAAACCATATAAAGCTACAATAATTGAAACAGTGTAGGACTGTTCTAAAGGCAGATATATAGACCATTGGAGTTAAATACAAGCCTAGAGCTAAATTCTTCCCTATATTGTCAAGTTATTTTTGACAAGGTTTCCACGAACATTTGGTGGTGGAAATAATAATCTTTTAACTAAATATTGTTGAAAAATAATAATTACATGGAAAAGAATAAAATTGGACCTTTACCTAATCCCATATACAAGTATTAACTCAAAATAGATAAAAGACCTAAATATAAATCTTAAGACTATAAACTTTTAGGAGAAAATCTGGGTCATAAAACCTCACAACATTGAAATTGGCAGTGATTTCTTGGATATGATTTCAATGGCACAGGCAACAGAAGAATATACAAACTCCCTAAAAAATAAAAGATAATATTGTATATCCAAAGACAATGTAAACAGAGTTAAAAGTTACTAATAGAATTGGATAAAATATTTCCAAATGCTATATCTGAAGGTATATTAATATTCCAACTAGAAATCCTAAAAATTAACAACAATAAAGGCAAACAATACAACTTAGAGATAGGTAAAAGACTAACATAAATAATGAATCTCCACAGATAACCAATCTTAGTTGTCTGTTGGATGGAAACTCTTGTTTCTCTGGTTCTGGTGAGTGTTACCTATTTCTTCTTTGTAGTTAATCTCTTTGAGTATTTTCTCTAGCACTGGTTTTGAAGACATAAATTCCTTCAGTTTCTGTTTGTCATGGAAGCTTCTTATTTCTCCATCTAATTTGATAGAAAGTTTTGCTGGATAGGAAATTTTTGGCTGGAAGTTGTTTTCTTTCAGAGTTTGGAATATGTTACTCCAAGCCCTTCTGGCTCTCATGACTTGGTTTGGGAAGTCTGGAGTGATTCTAATTGGTTTGCCTCTGAATGTCACTTGGCCCTTTGTTTTTGTTGCCTTTAAGAATCTCTGCTTGGCTTCCACATTGGTCATTTTGACAATTATATGGCGTGGGGATCCTCTTCTCGGATCCTGTCTAAAGGGAGTTCTATAAGTTTCCTGGATCTGAGTATCAACCTCTTGCTCTATATTTGGAAAATTTTCTGCTATTACTTCCTTGAAGAGATTGTTGATCCCTTTGGTATCACTTTCTTTTCCCTCCTCTATTCCAATTATTCTTAGGTTAGCTCTCTTAAGATGGGCCCATATTTCTTCAATGTCAGATTCCTGCTGTTGGATATTTTTTTCTAGATTAGAAACTATGCATTCATTTTTGGATTGCTCATCTTCTAAGAGCGAGATTCTGTTCTCCATGTGGTCTAATCGGTTGTTTGTGCTTTGAATTGAGGCCTTTACTTCATTAATTGCATCCTTTATCTCTTTTTGGCTCTCTCTGAGTTCTTTTCGAAGCACCTCTATTATTTCTACAGTTATTTTCCTGATTTGATCTTCTAGAAATCTCTGATTTTCTGTTTTATCAGGTTCTGATGTTGTGGGGTTGTGCACATTCATTACTCCAGTGTTATTCCTCTTTCCCATGATTTCGGAGGTTTGTGCCTTCTCTGGGTTCTTCCCTTGGGTCACTATGGCTTCACTTAAGGTGCTCTGGATCTCGAGTCTGTATTATCTCAGACCCCACTACTCCTTTACTGGGTTGTATCACAGAGTCTCCGACCCAGGGAGTCGATAGAGGCTGCTTTAAACTATGGGGGATGCCAGGTTGCACGTTCTCCTATGGTGTGACATCTCTGCCACCGCCACTCCCTCACTGGGTCAAGTCCCAGGAGGCACAATACTGCGATTTCTCCTCTGTGGCCCGCAATTTGACTCACTGTTCTTGAGTACGCAGATGTAGCTGTACTGGACTCGGTGAATTCACTGCTGCTGCCGCCGCCGGTGGCAATATGGCGCCTCTGCCATGCCCTTGGCCATGAGGCTGGTGTATTTTTTCTTCTCTGGTTTTGATTTCCACTCTGAATCCCTGCAGCGTGTGCTGAGCTCAGCCACTGGGAGCTTTAAATGCTGTCTGCGCCGAAAGATCCCGCCTGGCTGTTCCGCAGCGGCTCACCTGGCTTGCTGTAGCCGTCCGTTGCGTTCGCCGCTGCCGCCGGCAGTATGGCGCTGCTGCCGCGTCCTCGGGCGCGTGTGTCTCCTCTGTGGCCCTGAGCTCTGTTCTCAGTCCACTTTCTCTCTGGAGCCTGCTGGTTTTTTTTGTTTTTCTGGTGATGGTGTTTTCTGGCTATGAAAGGCGCTCTTTTTGTGGTAATGGAGATTGGTTGTTAGCGGGACTCTTAAGCCCCGCTTTTCTCGGTCGCCATCTTCCCGGAAGTCCCCAAAACTTTTTTTTGAAACAGGGTTTTCTAAATTTCCAAAGGGCTTTGCTAAACTGCCGACACTGGCCTTGAACCCGTGCCTTTCCTATCTCATCATTCCAAGTACTTCGATCACTGTTGTGTGCCACTATGCCTAGCTAGTGATTGCTTTTAAAGATAGGTTTTATGTGCATGGTCCTGGGGCCTGAACCCAGGGGAATTCTACCTCTCACCTATATCCCTGATCCTACCTTATTTTTTTCCTTGAACCTATAATTCTTCTGTCTCAAAATCCCAAATGCTGGGATAAGTTTTGATATTTTAATTTAACATGGTTCAAAAATAATTTCTTTGTGCCGGGCGTGGTGGCGCACGCTTGTCATCCCCGCGCTTGGGAGGCGGAGACAGGAGGATCGCGCAGGTTCAAAGGCAGCCTCGCTGGCTTAAGAGACCCTGTTTCCAAATAAAAATATAAAAAATAGGTGTCTGGGAATGTAGCCCAGAGGTAGAAGGCTTCCCAGAAACCCCAGTACCACCAAATTAATAATAATAATAATAATAATAATAATAATAATAATAATATAATAATAATAATAGACAATTTCTTTGTGAGGCTGGGTATTGAACCCAGAGACAGTCTACATCCAAGCTGCGCCTCCTCCAGCTCCTTTTTAAAAAAGTTTGCCTTGAAAGAGGGTCTGGCCAGGTAGCTGAGAGACTCACTAAGACGAGGCTGGCCTTCAACCTCACATACTCTTGTCCCAGCCTCCTAAGTACTAGGACAACAGCTGCGCGCCACCACAGCCAGTGCTACTGTTTTTTTTTTTTTTTTTTGGTGGTACTGGGGTTCCTGGAAGCCCTTCTACCTCCGGGCTACACTCCCAGACCTATTTTTACATTTTTATTTTGGAAACAGGGTCTCCTAAGCCAGTGCGCGCGGCTGGCTTCGAACCTGCGCCATCCTCCTGTCTCTGCCTCCCAAGCGCGGGGATGACAAGCGTGCGCCACCACGCCCGGCTGTGTGCTAGTGTTTTAAACTATAACCCAAAGCCGGGCGCGGTGGGCACGCTTGTCATCCCCGCGCTTGGGAGGCGGAGACAGGAGGATCGCGCAGGTTCAAAACCAGCCGCGCGGGCTTAAGAGACCCTGTTTCCAAATAAAAAAATATAAAATAGGTCTGGGAGTGTAGCCCGGAGGTAGAAGCGCTTCCAGGAACCCCAGTACCACCAATAAACAAACAAACAAACAAACAAACAAACAATAACCCAATAGTTAAACTATTATTATGACCTAGTAAATCATGATGTGAAAATAATTTAAGGGTTGGGGCAGCAAGCAAGAAAGAATGAAACCAGGCTCCGACAGTCAACCTCTCCTTCACACAGCTCCTGGAGCTCACTCACCACGAGCCGATGGATGCAGAAAGAACTTGACTACCTACCCACCCACACCTGATCAGCACTGTCATCACCACGTAAACAATGTTCCCTGCGGAGCTCACTGCCCATTTCAGCTGGGACACAGAAGGAGGCTCTTGGGAAGGGATAGAAGGTGGGAGAGCAGGATAAAGGCAAATAGTGGACGGGCTCCATGGGACCTTCATGTCGTCCTCCTCTCCCTTCCCCTCCACCGGGCGTCCCTCCACTCCCTTCTCAAAGGCCGGAGCTCCACCAGCAGACCCGGGGGAGGTCAGAATCCACAAAAAGCTGCAGGGCGTGGTGGGCACGCTTGTCATCCCCGGGCTTGGGAGGCGGAGACAGGAGGATCGCGCAAGTTCGAAGCCAGCCGCCCTGGATTAAGAGACCCTGTTTCCAAATTAAAAAAATATAAATAGGTCTGGGAGTGTAGCCCAGAGGTAGAAGGGCTTCCAGGAACCCCAGTACCACCAAAAAATAAAATAAAAAAAATCCACAAAAAGCCGGATGTCCATTGTCTGTGGCAAGAGCCACAGACAATTTGTCAACCCCAAATGATCAATAAATTCCTTAAACAAAATTCAAGCCGGGCGTGCTGGCGCACGCTTATAATTCCAGGAATTAGGAGGCCGAGACAGGATGATCGCAGTTCACGGACAGCCTCAGCTACTACTTAGTAAGGTCCTTTGCAACGTAGCGAGGCCCTGTTTCAAAGTAAAGAATAAAAATTGGGCTGGGGGTATAACTTGGAGGTAAAATGCCCTTGGGTTCCATCCCCAATAACACACACACACACACACACACACACACACACACACACACACAATTCAACACCATTAGCAATCAGGGAGATACAAATCAAAATTAACTGAGATTTCATTAATCCCCCAAAGCATAGTGATCATTAAGAAGTCAAACCACTTTAAATACTGGCAAGGATGTGGAGTCTGGGGGTAGTGGGGAGATTCACAGACATAGAGAGCCCCACTCCTCTGCCCTGGGTGACCTCTTGGCACCCACAAAGGGGGGATGATCAAGACTCAACACTGTATGACTGGACTCACCCCGAGTCAGCAGCAGCCTGGGGCTGGTGGGGTTTTGTCCGTGGTGCTGAAGGCCAGACTCAGAGAGAAGCATGGTTGCTGTTTCTTGTGTTCAAGGTCAGACTCGGGGATGGAGAGAGGCGTGGTCGCTGTCTTTGGTGAAGGCCAGACTCAAATCTGAAGAGAAAGTATGCAAAGACAGCAGGTCAGAGCTGAGGGGCCTCCTGGAGCTTATTTCCCCAGGGCCTCATTTCTCTTGTTTTGTTTGGGGTACTTCAGATTAAACCCAGGTACACTCTACACCAACCCATTCTTAAAAATTTTTGAGTCCCAGTCTCTCCCAAAGCTAAAGGGCCCACTTGAGACCACGTGGCAACTTTAGGATGGGCACAGAAGTGGTCTCCTGGCACTTGCTCTGACCCAACTCATGTCTGGGAGGCTCCATAGTGATGCCCGCTGTACAGAATCACTACTGGTTCCTACAGAAATTTCTGAGGGGGTCAAGATGTCCTTCCCAAAGTATAAGCCGGCGCCCCTGGCTACTCTGCCAACTACGTTCGACCCAGCCGAATACAACGTATCTCTGGACGACCGGAGGGCGCAAGCCGAGGGGTTGGCCATAAGAGCCCGGCTTAAGTGGGAGTACCTGCTTCAGTACAACGACCCGGGCCGCCGCGGGCTCATCGAAGATCCTGCCTTGATTCGTTGGCCCTTTGCAAGAGCAGCAAATATCTATCCAAATTTCCGACCCACTCCCAAGAACTCACTCTTAGGAGCTTTGGTTGAATTTGGGCCTCTCATAACCCGGTATTATATTTTCAAAACCGACAGAGATAGGAAGGAAAACCTTATCCAGGAAGGAAAACTGGACTGAAGATTTAATATATCCTATTAAGTCTGGCAATGATGATTACGTGTATTCTTGCTTAAATAAATCTATTAATCATTAAAAAAATTTTCTGAGGGATGTTGGGTGTTGGAGCCCACACAAGCTAGAGGATGGTGACCAAGGCACACGGGCGCCCCATTTCTCTCTGTGGCCCCATGTCCTGCTCCATGCCTCCTCACGGCTCTGCTTCCTATCCAGCTGGCTTCCCAATCCTATGCAGACAGGGGTATGCACGCTACAGCCCACGGCCCTTATCAGGTCTGCCATTGCTTCTGCAGGGCCAACCAGCTAGGATTTTACACTGAAATGAGAGAATAATCAAAAGAAGGACACAGGGCACATGCCTGCAATCCCAGTACTTAGAAGCTGAGACAGGAAGACCACAGGGTTAAGACGAGCCCCAGCAACTTAGCAAAGCTTGGAGCAACCTTAGCAAGATCCTATTTCAAAATAAAAAGGGCTAGGGGTGTAGCTTGGGGGCAGCTAGTTTCTAGGTTCAGCCCCCAGCACGCCCACAAAGGGAACACTTCTTCAAAACAAAATGTATGCACTACTTATTTCAGTGTCCATAAACAAACTCTTACTGGAGCACATCCATACCTAGTCGTTTAGGCGTCGTCAGTGCTGTCTTCAATGACAAGGATGGGGTTGACCAGTTGTCACAAGGACGTATGGCCAAGAGTGCTTATCGCTGGCTCTTGACAAGGCTGTCTCTTCCCTGGAGACCCTTGGTTGTCCCCATTTCAGCAGCTTTGCAACAGGCATCCCCTGCTGCCCACACAATCTGTCCTGTCCTTTAATTCCATCCCAAGTGTCACCTCCTCTCTGTGCACCTGTGTGGCCCCGCCCATATTGATGCCTTCGTCTTCCCATGCCTTGATACTTTCCCAAGTCTCAGCTCCTTGAGTAACCGAGATGCCCACTCTAAAGCCCTACGGTCGTTCTTCCTGTAAATCATACCTGTTTTTTTTTTTTTCCCCCATGAGGGATGGGGGTAAAGATACCCAACTATGCACTGAAAATTCCAATATCCCAGGCTAAGGAAAATACAATTCTCCCAAGGGCCCTGGAATCTCTGTCGTCCTCCTCAGTGGCACAGAAGATGGTGCCATGATGAGCACCTGCAGGCAATTTCCCGGGAAGCTCAGGTGTGGCTGTGAACTGTAACGTGAGAAGCGACTGAGCCCATGCTTCTGTGTCTCCCGTGGCATCAACGCACCGCTCAAGAACGGTGCCTTCGCTTGCTTTATCCCAGAAGCAGAGCCTCAGGAGAACACGGGCATATTTTTACTGGGTAAATATAAAAGAATATAATAGGGAGATTAGTAGGGGGGTGATACAGAGAGGGAAGGTGGTCGGTAAGCCCCGAGTATAGAAGCACCTCGGGGCCGAGGGTGGCGAGCCGGGCTGGGCCGCAGTCACCAGCAAGCCTGAAGGGCGCAGGGCAGAACTCAGTGAAGAAGAATTTCTTGCCCACAGCAGGTTGTCCTTGAACCTGTAGCTTTGACATCTGGAACAGGTGGACCCCAAGGCAGAGGGCAACGAAGAACCGGGAGGAGAAGGCAGGTGGCTTCAGAGAGGAGCAGGGGAGCTTTTGAACATCATAAACTATATTTGGCAATTCCAGTAGGGGGTGGTAGAAAGAGGTGACAGCGGAAAAGACAGGTTATGGGACTCCAGAGAAAAGGTGCCCGAGTCTCCGTCATCAGGGTCGCCTGGGGGCTTTGTAGAAATTTAGGTCTCTGCCAGGCTTGGTGATACATACATGCCCTCCTAGTACCGTGGGAGACAGAAATAAGAAAATTGCAGATCAGAGGCCAGGCTCAGCACATTAGCGAGACCCTCATCAACTGAGACTTGGTTTCAAAATAAATAAAAAGGACTGCGGATGTAACTCAGAAGTTAGAAAGCCCCTGGCTTCAATCCTCAGTACCAAGGAAACAAAGACGAGTGCCAGCTTTATTTGACCCACCTCATAATGACTGGATTGAAAAGTTCAGCATTAATGAAACAGCCATTTTCATAGTCTTAAAAAAGTCCTGGGGTGCATGCAGGAAGGGAAAATACGAGTCTTGTTGACTTGTTGCAGTCCCAGATAACACCGTCACCGCTGATGTTGATTTTACCCTGCCGGATGGAACATGCATGCGTTATTTCACCAAGCTTCTCACCAGGGCTATTTTGGACAACTCATTTTGCAAACAGGTGTGGTAAGGTCAAGCAACACGTTTGAGGCTAGTGGCGGCCCCAAGATTCAACTCCAGGCTGTGATCACCCAGGCCCTGAACACTGAACTCCCAGGTACACTTCCAGGCTGACCCCTAACCGTGCAAAGCGACTATGTATGTCCAGGCTGGTCTGTTTTTTCTTTCTTGTGGTGCTGGGGATTGAACCCAGGGGCACTCTGCCTTCGAGCTACACCCCCCAGCTCTATTTTTATTTTGAAACAGGGTTTCACTGGGTTGATCAGAGTCTCACTACTTGCTGAGGCTGGCCTCAAACCTGTGATCCTGTTGTTTCAGCCTCCCGAGAACTGGAATTACCGGTGCGCATCACCGCGCCCCGCCAGCCTGTGCATTTTTAATGCAGCCTCTCAGCAGCTGAGCTGCTGACTGGCACATCTGTGCGCGAGCATCTTTGGATGATTTCTGAGTAAACAACTAAATGGGACTCGATTACTACTGAACCAAGGTCTTGTGACGTGGGGCTTGTGTATCTTCCAAGTGTTTATCCCCTTCCCCATATATTCAATCATTCATACCAAGGCTCAGACTCACGGTGGTGGTAAGACAGCTGACAATTACAGCACGTGGACCCGGGGGCTAATGCTGGGCTAAGCAAGGGGCAGTGGTGGGAAGGTTTTATATCTCCTTCAGGCCACTAGACGTCACGCTGAATCCCCACAGGAACTTGGCAGCTAAGTATGGCTGTTAAGCTCTTCGGATGTGGAAGCTGAGATTCCATACCTGAGAGCCCAAAGGCATTTGCTTAAGGGGATAGAAGTCAATTTCAAGTCTAGGTCTGAGGAAAGAGAGCAAGTGAAATAATAATAGTAACAACAAGAACTGTAACAAAAGAATAACCCGGCACCAGGCATGTGCGAACCTCCACCAGTGTGATTTAGGAGTTTTTTTCCTTAGTGTGTTACATGACAAAAGCATATTGACAATTTAATACCCCATCCGACATAAAGAGCTCGGCCATGTGTTACCAAGTAATGCCACCGTTCAGCTTTACACAAGCCAGGCTTCCCTGCCAAGCCTTGTCTGCACCCAGCACATTAAGCTTGAATGGCATTTCCCATTCACTCGCGTAATCCTGACGGTCAGCCCATCCCTAACTAGGCAGGGAACTAGCCTCTGTCTCCTCAGTCCTCTTCCTCGCATTACATCCACTTACATGCGGGTTAAGGCCCCTCAGCCCGCATTTATTCTGAATCTTAACAGAGGATCTAACGACACTTAGGTGAACTGGTGGTCAACCGGCTTCAGAGCTTCATTATTATTGGTCGACTAGCATCCATCTTGTTTTCAGTCATCTTTTTATACCACTAAAATCCTTACTCAAAATAAACATCTTAAATCAAGAACCTCTGCAATATAGCTACTTGGGTGTGTAAACAAAAAAACGAAACCCCAAATTTCCACAATCAAGGAAGAGGCTTCTAGCTCCGCCTGACGGCAGTACTGAAAAAAACAACAACGAACGAGGTACCGCACATACGGCAATCTTATGCCCGACCCCTTAACGGTGTGCTGACGCGGCTGTACGTTACATACCGTTCATATGTGTATCCACTCTGACCCCATGCCTTGACGCATGCACACTGAACCCATGGAGTACATGAACCATTTAATTCTCATTTCACAACATGGATAGCGTTCAGTATACATCATCAGAGGTCTTACATAGGACACGTCATTGCTAACTGTACATAGGACACAGGACCGTTGATTTACCTAACACTTAGTCATAAACCTTTCTGGCCGAATGTTTCTCATCTCCAGCTGTGGCTTCTTCATCTACCATCCTCCATGATATGAGCAACGCCCTTGGGAAGCGTTCTTTCTCTCGCTCCTGGCTGGCCCATCAAACTTGGGGGTTTCTAGGTCAAAACTCTAACCGGCACCTGGTTTTTACCCCGGGGCCATAACCCTCAGGCCGCCCACTCAGCCCCCTCGAGTAACACACCAACGGAGCCATGGCTAACCGGCCCTGAGCACATGTAACTGGTGCCGTGCGTTTGGTACACTTTTTGATTTGCAGGATGCTTGACCCAGCATGGGCAAAAAGGCTTTGGCGCAGCGAATTTGCTTGTAGCTGAGCTGAGCTTTGACTGTTCTTTATCCGCTCGATAAAAATCATAAGGCCAAATTGGCCTCTTCTTGACGAACATAAGGAAATCGAACTCATACGAGAACAAACACACTTGTACACACACGCATCACATTTTATAACCCACAACACCCCTTGCCCTCTCTTCCTTTAAATTGTTCCTATTAACTATATATTAATATGAAAACATATAGGGTATATTTTTGCCAAACCCCCAACAAAACATTATATACTATTATCTAAAGAAATAAATTATTCAATTTTAATTTCAATCATAATCAATTTTAAGCCTAACACCCAATCAAAAACCTAACGTTTCAGGAGTTTTTTAGGCTTAGTGAATAAAAGTCCCCCTTCTTTTAAATATGTTAACTTACCATTCCCCAATACTTGCATAGCACCTACGCTAAATGTACTGGAGGACTAGTACATCTTTTCCCTTATCTAATACCCCCAACTATAATTGACTTTTAGCCTAATTCTCAAGTAAAACCATTTCAAACACTTGAAATTTCAGGTGACTTTGAGGCTTAGTGAATTAGGACCCCCTGTGATATGCGCACACCAACTGATGCACTAATCGGCACACAGCACCTGCACCTGCACACAGCACCTGCACACCGCACCCGCACCCGCACACCGCACCCGCACACAGCACCTGCACAAAAAAAACCAGCCAGCACCCCAATGGCTAAATGACTGCTCGTGTCCTTCATTCAGAACACTGAGGACGCTCCGAGGAGTCTCGACCAGAGAGAGAGGTTTCTGACATGTGAAAGACCCGAGGAAAGAAGCGTGTCTTTTCTGGCACGTGAAAGAAAGACATGTCATTTCTGACGTACCCGGTCAGGGTTGAATTACACGAAGTGCTTTATTTTACGTGAATGTAAAAGGATCCACTACACCCTTGAGAGGAGCGATGAGGTCCGTGGCAAAGCAGTTCATAGTATTTGCTTATGAACAGGTACTTTATATTATTTAAACAAATAGTTTATTTTAGCTTTGATTTTAAAGTTTACTTACAGATTTTCTTCAATGTACACTGAATAAACACAAAGAAAATGAAAAGGATTTTCAGACTAAAACTGCATATCTTACTCTTATTTCGAAATTTACAACTCGGGATCTCAGAGAAGCCAAAGGAAATGGAAAGGAACAATGTACTTTTAAGGGGTTCTTTTTCTTTGTCTTTGTGGAACCGGGGATGGATGCGGACGCCTCACCTGCAGAGCAGGTGCTCTGCCATGAGCTACATCCCGGCCCCAGGGACGATGTCCTCTTGAAGCAAGACACACTGGCTCGCCTCTTTCAAAAGGAACGCGTGCGTCGCGCTCAGCGCCTGGGACTGTGACGATTCAGAGCAGGGGAGCCGGACGCCGGCCCGTCAACGGAATCGGAGACCCACCGGTTCACGGTGCGACGTGTGCAGCGGGGCCTCGCGCCTTCCCAAGACGTCTTCGTGTCCCGTCATGAAGAATGCGCTGCGGGAGAGTCCACAGGGTCATGGCCCAGGCTCCAAGTGTGTGTTCTAGCGTGCTCGCACTTCCAGCGCGTGTGACCGAGGAAGGTGGCCTCGCACGCCACGCTGCCTCGGCGCTCGGCATCTCCAAAGCGCTCCTGAGACGACCGGCGCGTCGGGGAACTAGCCCCACTCTTTACAAGCAGAGTATGACTCTGTCTGGGCTGATCTCATCGTCGGCGTCTGGGATAGTGGACAAGAGAGCAGATCGAGTCAAACCCCAAAACTTTTGAGGTGACATGTCTTTTTTGGTGGCTGTAAATTTCCATCCAATATGGCTTGCACAGACCCGACACTGGGCAATGGTCCAGGCGTACCTGCAGACGGAGGTAAAATAGTAGGTGAGAAGACCTCGCGCTTGGACCCAGGTCTATCACAGCAAACAGCAAGAGGCCTGAGAGCTGCAACCTAAGGCTGGATTGAGGCCGTGCAGCTCTGTGACACCAACCTCATAAAAACATCTTGTCTTCTGCATGTTTAATATGGCTATGCGTTAGTCATGCTACGTCTCATCGAACCACACTCCTAAAGCGCACGTTTAAAATTTTCCTCTACCGCATAGACGTACTCCTTGGATTATTAAGTTCTTTATATACGTTGCACGGCAGTTAAGTTAGAAAACAATCGGCTCACTCAGAAACACACACTTCTGTCTTCACTTTAAGGGCACGTCTCGTTTAAGAATAACAGAGCACGATTCCATAAGTAAGACCACTTAGCCAGAAGCGCAAATCATGGCACTTTCTTTTTTCTTTTTTTGCGGGTCTGGAGAAGGAACCCAGGGCCACTTGACCTCCGAGCTACACCCCTGCCCTATTTTGTATTCTTTCTTTTGAAACCGGGTCTCACTGAGTCGCGGAGGGCCTCACTAAGTAGCCGAGGCTGGCCGCGAACCGCGATCCTCTGGTCTCAGCCTCCCGAATGCTGGGATGACGAGCCTGCGCCACCACGCCCGGCTGCACTTTGATTCTTACATAAGCAAACCATGCACTTCTAGCCACCGTCTTATCTTGGGGGGCATATTTTACATTTAGTATATACATGAGCAAATGAATTCTAATTCTAATCCTTGGGAAATGAAAGCAGGTTTCTCTATTTTACAAGTCTCTCCCTGCAGAAAAGAACTTCTGCGGTATGGTTTGCATTACTATAGGATATGCTCCGCGAATTGTGTGGAGTCATAAAACAGTGCATTTTTCAGAATGACAGAAAAAAATAATATGGGACTCCCTGCAGAGTAATCGGAAGACAACGATAATTTTTAATCTCTTTTCTCCCTAATTTGTAGTCAATAAGATTATGCAAACAGTGTCATAAGTGTTCACAAAATAAAGAACATTTGCACGACCATGCCTATCCTCCATTCCAAGTCTAGCAATTCTTTAAGGCTCTCTGGGTTCTTCTGGCCGCTTAAGGTCAGACACAAAGCCCCGAGCGGTCGGTTACCCGGGGAACCAGCTGTGCTCCGTCGAAGGCCGGCCGATCAGGTTCAGGTTGCAAGCTTTGTACACGGTGAGCGTCTCGTGCACGTATCCGTGCGGATTCACATACGCCGCCATCGGCCCGCATAAGGACAGACTGCAACACAGAACCAGGGGGCCAGTCAGAAGAAAAGGGACGCAGGTTCCCTTGGCTACACGAGTGCTCAGGTTTTTTTAAACGCATCAAACCTGAGGCGCCAGCTCTAGTTTCTCCTCTTTCATTGGTTTTATTTATTTATTTATTATTATTTATTTATTGGTGGTACTGGGGGTGGAACCCAGAGGCTTTCCACCTCTGGGCTACACTCCCGGACCTTTTCTATATTTTTATTTGGAAACAGGGTCTCACTGAGTTGCCGAGAGCCTCACTAAGTAGCTGAGGCTGGCCTCGAACCCTTGCGATCCTCCTGTCTCAGCCTCCCAAGCGCGGGGATGACAAGTGTGCCCACCACGCCCAGCGTTTCATTGGTTTTAGATAAGAAGCACCACTGTGGCGTGAGAACGGCAGGCTGGGATCAGCCCACTCTGGCGCCATTAAATATTTCCCATGATGACCCAAAGGGAAGTAGCACTAGCTTTACGACTCTTCGCGAGGTTGGCTGAGCGGCAAAGGCGCACTGGCCAGCCTTGGGCCGCTCAGAGCTCCCTTAGCTCCTCGGTTCTGCTCAGTTTCTTACAAGGTGCTCCTCAACGCGCTTACGTCGCAGCGCCCAGACATGCTCAGCAGCGCTTTCCACTGTGATCTTACGAGCAGAAGCCCCACATTAACTCCACGGGTACTCAGGAAATATTGTAGTGTGTATATTTTCTTTTCTATTTTTTTTTTTTAAACACGGGGACCCAAACCCAGGGGAGTTCTTCCTCTGAGCTTATTTTTTTTTATTTTGAAACAGGGTTTCACTAAATTGCCGAGGGACTCTCTAAGTAGTTGAGGTTGGTCTTGAACCAGTGATCCTCCTGTTTTTTTTTTTTTTTTTTTTGTGTGTGTGTGGATGGGTTTGGGGATGGAACCCGGGGGCATTTGACCTCCGAGCTATACCCTCTGCCCTATATTTTATTCTTTATTTTTGAAACACGGTCTCACTAAGTTGTGAAGGGCCTCATAAGTAGCTGAGGCTGTCCGTGAACCGCGATCCTCTGGTCTCAGCCTCCCGAATGCTGGGATGACAAGCGTGGCCACCACGCCCGGCTTATGATTCTCCTGTTTTAGCCCCCTTTAAGTACTGAGATTACAGGACAGCACCACCGCACTCAGCTCATATGGATATTTTCTTTTTTCTTTTTTTGGTGGTACTGGGGTTCCTGGAAGCCCTTCTACCTCCGGACTACACTCCCAGACCTATTTTGGAAACAGGGTCTCCTAAGCCAGCGCGCGCGGCTGGCTTCGAACCTGCGCGATCCTCCTGTCTCTGCCTCCCAAGCGCGGGGATGACAAGCGTGCGCCACCACGCCCGGCCATATGGATATTTTCAACAAGAACTGAAAAAAGGATTGTGCGGCTGTCTCCCTTTACCGTGCCAGTTAATAACGACCAGTCCCTTCGGTATCTATTGTCACCGACTTTTCCCAAATTACCACAATTTTATGTAATGAGTGCTTAAAATTCTTAGGTAAATATATAGAAAACAGAAAGAGGGAGCTGAGAATTCTAATACGACAGAGCTATATTCAGAGGTCTAATCAAATATATCGAAGACCGTACCTGAGTATTTCATTCTTGGTTGTTATTTCTGTCTCTTGACATTGTTTACAGCAAAGGGAAGTACACTAAAACGTTCAAGAGAAAATGGTTAGCGGAGAAAGGCGGCCTTTGTTGGTATGTAATTCCACAGCTCATTACAAAATGTGTTTCTTCTAAGTCACTACTCACTTACAAAACCTTCGACGATAAAAACGGTCCTACACTGCACATATATATATTCTGACTGTCGGGAGACTTGTTCAAACGCAGAACAGTTCAGGTTTCTATCTGCATGCTCCCTCCCGAGTGTGAAATGCCCGTGTCTCCCGGGTCAAGCGTGCCCGACCCCAAGTGGGCCGCGGGTTGCGGCACGCGCTGGCGCCATGGGCATCCCGCCCCGAGCAGCACGGGGAGCGCTTTGCCAGCGCTTCAGCTCAGGAGCGCCCACCCTACGTGACAACACTCATAACGTAAGCCACGACGGCGCAGACACTCACTTTGCTCATGATGTCCAGCTCGCAGCGAAGCCGCTGGATGGCACTGCCGATCTTCAGGAGCTGCATTCTTAAGACGTCGTCAATGGGGAGGCAAGCAGCTACCCTGTAAGAAAAATCTTCAAGACATGGTGGGACTTTTAGGCCTTAAGTTCATGACTCACATAAGAATCAGGTAACTTAGAGATCATATGATCCCCTTTTGAAATAAACATAGATTTTTTTGCCGGGCGCGGTGGGCACGCTTGTCATCCCCGCGCTGGGGAGGCGGAGACAGGAGGATCGCGCAGGTTCGGAGCCAGCCGCGCTGGCTTGAGAGACCGTTTCCAAATAAAATATGAAATAGGTCTGGGAGTGTAGCCCGGAGCCAGAAGGGCTTCCAGGAACCCCAGTACCACACACACACACACACACACACACACACACACACACACACACACACACACAATAGATATATATAGGGTTCAGGATGCAAGCACATCTTTAGACACAATTCTAAAATACAGCAGTTGCTAAACACGATCTTTATTTTTTATTTTTTGCAGTATGAGGGATGGAACCCAGGGGCGTTCTACCTCAGAACTACACCCCCAGCTTGGAACACAATCTCACTGAGTTGCAATGAACCTCGCTAAGTAGCTGAGGCTGGCCTCGAACCTCCATCTTTCGGTCGCAGCCTCCAACATATCAAAATAGTGAAATTGTTCCTTATAATGGGCACAGAAGTTACATGTGAACAGGGAAGACCTAGGTCCCTTGAAAGGGACCTGAAAGAACAAGGGCACGGGAAGTACTCGGGACAAGAGCTCTTTACTGCAGTTTGAACATTTGATGGAAGATATGGTTAAAATAAGTATTCGCAGAAGAGAAGTTTGTGAGAGTTCATTGAAAAACCTCACTGTTTTCCACTGCTCAAAGCAAATTAAATGTGTTTTTTGTCCAAATTAAAATGTTAAACAGCTCCCAAGAGACTAAAAAAAAAATCACTTTTGTCATGTTCTCAGCTAGAAAGCGGCAGGCTATTTCTCGTAGGAGCACGTCATCGCAACCCACAGCACAGACGGCACTCTTTACCTATCGGATTCGCGGGCAGAGAGTCATCTTTTAGGTTTTCATCCCACTCTCGCAGCTGCTGTTTAATTCTGTCCATTAACGTTTCCTGGCATAAAATAAAACAACCATCGCAGAGTCCACATCCTCAACCAAACTTGAACAAAAATACGCGGGCGCCAATTCCAGTTTTCATTCTGTGGTAAGACTTCAAGATCTCCGAATACAACCCTCAGCATCTCCAATTTCCCTCCCTCCCTCCCTCCCTCCCTCCCTCCCTCCCTCCCTCCCTCCCTCCTCTTTCCCTTTTTTATCCTCTTTTTTCCCTCTCCTCTCTTTCCCTTTTTATCTTTGTACTGGGGGTTGAACCTGGGGCATTCTACCCCTGAGCGATACCCTCAGCTCTATCTATCTATCTATTTATTTATTTATTTATATTTTTTATTTTTGGTGGTACTGGGGGTGGAACCCAGAGGCTTTCTACCTCCAGGCTGTACTCCCAGACCTGTTTTATATTTTATTTGGAAACAGGGTCTCCCTAAGTTGCCGAGAGCCTCACTCAGTAGCTGAGGCTGGCTTCGAACCCGCGCGATCCTCCTGTCTCGGCCTCCCAAGCGCGGGGATGACAAGCGTGCGCCACCACGCCCGGCTGAATTCTCCTATTTTCTGTATGTGGCCACTCCCAGGTCAGATTTCAGATGTTTAGTAAACCCTAAGAGATCTCACAATATCTTACCCTTAAGCTACAAATTACTAGAAACTGTCAAAACTCAAACTTGAGACAGGCAACAGGTGTCCAGCTGAATTTCGGACTCTTCACTGTTCTGACTTGAACTGTAAGCAGCGGTGGTACTGCAGAAAGTAACACTACGACAGCCTGTGCCTTGCTTTCATGACTTATTATTATCAGTGTTACTGGGTGGATTTTTAAAGTCTTTTTGTCCTGGGGACTGAACCAGAGCGTTCCACCTCTGAGCCACACCTCCAGCCCTCTTCACCTTTTATTTTGAAACAGAGGCTGGTTAAGTTGCTGAAGCTGGCCTCGAACCTGCGATCCTCCCGTCTCCGCCTCCCAGGGCTGGGATTGCGGACTAGTGACCCTGCCTGCCATGGATATAAATAAGGTGAGTACTTACCGCGTCGTATAAGGAATACAGCCAGCGGGGCCAGGAAGTCAGATTCGCACAATGGAACTTTCGCTGAAAACAGAAAAAGTCACTCAGAAAGAGATAATGGGAAAAAGGACTCTACGGAGGCAGGGTGGCATCTGATATGTGATTTGAGCCGACAGAAACTCAAATTTTAAAGAGATTCTGCGCTGGGTAACAGCTGAGTATCTATCACAGGAGACAATTGTGCTGTTACGACCTTCTGATCCATCCCGGCGCCATGACGCTCACCGCCACCGAAGCCGACAGGTGCCGCCCCTGGATGACCGGCGCCGCGGGGCGCTGCTGCCGTGCCACGAGCCTCGCCAGGCATGCTGACACATACCTTTTATTTTTTTTTTATTCTGAAACAGGGTCTAAGTGGCCGAGGCCTCCCAAGTTGCTGAGGCTGGCCTCGAACCTGAGACCCTCCTGTCTCGGCCTCCCAAGTGCCGGGATGACAGGCGCGCACCACCACGCCCGGCTGCTTTTTTGACTCTTGTAAAATCACACTTCCCTCACAACATAAACACTATACGCCTGTATGAAAATAGTCTGCCTTTATGTCCTTACTGTGTAAGGTTTATTCCACTCATACTTTCCACCTTTTTCGTTTCTTAGGTTAGGGTTATTTCTAACGCAGCACTGTGCTCCGGAGGAGGCCTGTGCTCAGAGTGAAGAGGGAGCACTGCTGCTCCTTTAGGAAATTATGGGGAGGCCGGGCGCGGTGGGCACGCTGGTCATCCCCGCGCTGGGGAGGCGGAGACAGGAGGATCGCGCTGGCTTAGGAGACCCTGTTTCCAGGAACCCCAGTACCACCAAAAAAAAAAAAAAAAAAAAAAAAAAAAATAAATAAATAAATAAAAATTGTGGGGAAAATAAATAAAAAAGAAAAAGGAAACAATGCTTACATATTTTGGCATATTAAAAAGACAGTATGGTCTAAATAAATAAACACATTGTTGTGTGTGTGTGTGTGGCCTATATGAATGAATGCTGTCATTACGAGCGTGTGACTGGAAATGTCAATGCTGAAGACAACTTAGTTAAAAGAAGATGCGCTCGCAGAGTAAACGCTTCTTTCTTAAAAACTCAAACAATGTTTTGGCACCAGGGATTGAACTCAGGGGTGTTCTGCCTCAGTCCTGTTTCGTTTTCTAGGGCCTTGCTGAGTTTGCTGAGGCTGGCCTCGAACCCGCGGCCTCCTGCCTCGGCCTCCCGAGCGCTGGGCGTGCAGCCACGCACCACCATGCCGCCTTTAAACGCTTGTGTGAGGACACTCGTTTACACGCTGGCCTCAGAGCGCGCTCCTCTGGGTAGAAGCCTTGAGTGTGTCTGGACCGAGTCGGCCAGAAGGCAGACTGAGAAGGGACGCCACTCCAAGAGGAGGACGGGACTTCATGGCCATCACTTCCACTTCACGAGAACCAGGGAAAGACCAGCTAGAGACCGACTCGTGACTTGAATTCGGAACCCAAACAGAAGCCACATCCACAAAGACGTGGATCTCACGGCCTCTGGCGCAGGAGCTCCGCCGTGAGGCTCAGCGCTGGGTCAGGGCTCGCCCGCCCGCTAACGCCCTCGAGGATGAAGGGGGCCGGCAGAGCTCGGGTTCACGAGAACAACAAATACGTAAAAGGCCCAAAACTGTGTCCGACAGGACAGGAGACTGACGAACGGACGTTCTGCGGCAGTGCTGTTCATAGCAGAAACCGGACAGACAGCCCGAGCACCCGCAAGGCGACAAGAGCAGAATGCGCGTGCCGGGGAGCTCGCCGTGGGCCGGGGGACACACTACGCCAGCTGAGGACCAAGCAAGCTCACATATCCTCAAAGGAAAAAGAGATCTGTAGAAACAAGTATCTCACCTTACTATAAGAGGCTCTTCATCGGCGGGGTGTGGCGGTGCGTATCTGTCATTCCAGTGCCCGGGAGGCTGAGATAGGAGGCCCCCAGGTTCGAGGCCAGCTTCCACGACTTAGTGAGCGCCTCAGCAGCCTAGTGAGACCCTGTTTCAAACCAAAAATATTAAAAAAAAAAAAATGCCGGGCATGTGTGGCTCAGAGGTAGACCACCCCTGGGTTAAACCCAGTCTCCTCCTCTCCCCTACACACAAAAAGGTGATCAACCAACTTACAACATGATACGTGAGCCTAGGAGGGCAAAGGTCTAAGAAAATAAGTAACTTTAGCACGCCCAGAAGAGGAGGGAACTGCTTAACACAAGTGAGCCCCCTGACGTGCGCTGACCGCATCAACCCGCACCCCACCATGTCCACTGGAGAGGCTCTGCAGCTCTCGTCCGCGATGGGCAAGAAGAGGGGCTTCTGCGCTGCACCCCAGCCTTGTTATTTTGTGTTTTGAGACAGGGTCTCGCTAGGTTACTGAGTCTCCCTAGGTTGCTGAGGCCAGCCTCAAACCTGCAAACCTCCGGTCTCAGCCTTCAAGTGCTGGGATTACAGGTGTGCACCATGACCCCTGGCCGGATTCATTTTTTATTTCATTCATTCACTCACTCACTCACTCATTCATTCATTTTTTGTGTGGTACTGGGGATGGAGCCCAGGGGCGAGCACTAAGCCAGAGATGAGAAGGAGGGAGCGGGAGGGAATGGGGCTGGAACTGGGGAAGGGCTAATGGATGAGGTGTGCATGGGTGCCTCCGCCATGTACTCCATTAAGATGGATGACGACAGTGCACCAATGAAAATAAAAAAAAAAAGAATAGAGACTTCCACCAACAAGGCAGGAGCTGGAGCGGTCAGTTCACAAAGGTCTCCCAAGGAGACAAGAAATCCCAGACCACGGCTCTAACCAAAGGCTTTTTAAATACTACAGATGAACCCAGAGGCCTTCTACCTCTGAGCTACGTCCCCAGCCCTCTTTTATTTTATATTTGGAAACGGGGTCTCACTGAGTTGCTGGGGTCTCACTGATCGTGAGGCTGGTCTCAGCCCCGTGGTGTTCCCGACTCAGCTTCCTGCGTACGCCACCAGGCCCAGCTCTTCTTCCGCTTTTAGGCGTCCTCATTTTGGCTTCCTTTGCCTCCCGACAGATGTAGATGTTGAAAAAATGTGAAAACTACTTACATGGGTCTTCCAAGACTGAAGGGATCAGAAGGGCAAAAGCGAATGAGCGGGCTGTGACCACTGGTTTCCTTGCGTGGTGCCCGGGGGCTTCTTTACCCTCTTTAATCCCAGGACCGCCAGCGGTGTAAAAGATCCAATAATTTGCCCAAATCAGAAGCTACTGGTTTCTGTTTTCTTCTTTCGTTTGCTGAGTTCCCACTTGCTAACAGCAACCCGCTTCTCTCAAGGCTCATGAGCTAACTTCTGGTACACAAATGCACGCCCACGGAAGACGGACGCTCGGATGTCACTAGCGTGGCCGAGGAGGCACCAGACCACTCGTGGCCTGAGACGTCACGAGACGTGTGACAATAACGAGCAGCAATTATGCACCGCTCACAACTGCAACCTAGAGAAGACGGGAGGCAGGATGCCCTTGTTCAGTCCCTATCACCACACGCTATCAAGATGCAATCGCCCGGAAGGCGGGACAGGAGGGCTGACTGCAGTTTTCGGCCAAACTCTGCAACTCAGAGGCTCTCAGCAACCGAGTGAGATCCTGTCTCGAAATCAAAGATAAAATAAAGCTGGAGGTGTAGCTCAGAGGTAGAATGCCCCCGCTTCTATCCCCAGTGTGGTGTGTACACACACACACACACACACACACTTCCCCTTGACTCAATAATTCCAATTCTCCAAATTTATCTCACACCAATGTGAAGGGACAGCTGAGATGTCAGCAGCAGGAGCCTGTCAGGAGATGGAGCGGTGCAGGACAGTATGTACCCCTTTGCAGGAAATGGAGGGAAGCGTTTCCCTTTATAAACTCTAGGGCTCTGAAAGGCAGCCGTGTCCGGGCCTGGCTCCCACAGCGAGGTCGCAGAGCCCGAAACACGACAGACGGGGACCGCCCGCTGCTCACGCCACCGCGCTTCCACGCTGGAGCCCTCTCCACGCCACGGGCGGCTCCTCTCTGCTTCACCCGCTGAGCCTTTATAAGCACACAAGGAGCTGATCTGGCCGGGCGGGAAGGGCGCCCACAGACACGTGTAGCATCTTCCCAATGGGTTCTCCTCCTTCCCTCGAGAGAGTCCTCTGTGAAGCCCCGGGCACCACCATGAGAAAAGGAACGGGCTTCAAGGCACGACTCCCAGACAAGGAAGGTCTCCAGAAGTGAGCGGTGCGGAGGGCTCCCCGTCCACGGCCTCCCTCCTTCATCGTCCTGCCCTCTCTCGACGCTCCCCAGCGAGAGCAGGTCGCAAGGAGCACTCTGGAAGCTTAAACATTTTATCTTCCCATCACTGGGATATTTCGTTTTCAATGGCAAATGTTGGAAGTGTGTGGACACGCGGATGAACGCGGCTCAGGACAAAGCACGCGGTCAGGCCTTCACCAAGATGGGAATGCAAACGGTTGGTGGACAAGCTCGTGCTCGTTTGGGACCAGATCTGCGGCTGTTCTGGAGCAGGAAGACCACGGTCGCGCGCCCCTCATCACGTCTGGTAGCAGAAACACGTGGTCCCCGACTAGCTCGCTGCAGAATTCTGTAGGCATCTCGCAACTCTGACCACCTCCACTCTCAGACCTGGGCGCGGAGCACACCGGCACCGCTTCCTACAGCGTGGCGGGCTGCAGATGACGTCCGGAGACGAGCCGCGCAACCAGCGCCAGGCGGGGCCGGCGTGCACCGAGAGCCACACGCGGGCTCGCGGGGGCCGCCACCCCTTCACCACTAGACTCCGTGTGCCGCGCACGGATGGCTTCACGTGGTCTCTCCAGGACAGCAGTGTGTCACACCTGGGTCCAAGAGAGAATCGGCTCCCAAGTTCTCTTGACCTCGTAGTCGTCTTGACCACAGATCTCAGAACCTAAGACCCTCTCGGCCGAGTCAAGACAGCACTTTAAACCACCTGGAAATGATACGGGACGAAGGCATCTGTACCCCGACCTAAGACCTCTCGGGCCTCCCTCAGGCCGCGGCGCTCAGGGAGGGCTAAGGCGCGAGGATCCAGACACACGGGAGACACGGGGCGGCGGGACGGGCACAGGTGCAGGCCGCACACGCGGGCCTCTGCGGCGTCCGCGGCTCTGTCTCTCCCCCGCTGTAGCCGGGGGCCACCCCGCCGCAAGGGCACGTTCTCCATTCCGTGTGAACAAGATGAAGCGTCCGCACCGCAGAGTGGGATGGCTGCACTCGGCGACGCACACAGACGTTGAGACAGCCATCTTGTTGAACCGGAGTTCCAGTTCGGGGCGGCTCGGTTCTGTGGACGGGACCGAGCACCGTCCTGCTGTGCAGAGCACACGACACGGCGGCGTGTTCCACACGATCCCCTTCGCTCTGGAGATCGCGGCAGAGAACGGTTCACCGAGATCACGGAATGGTTAAGAATGTTAACAACCACCCCGGTTCGGAGGGACTACGGAGGACTCTCGATGTCAACACGCCCTAGAAGTCTCCAGTGGCGACGGAAACAGCTACGTACCGCACAGCTCCAGAAGCTGCCTGTGCCTTGCAAACACACGGGCACTGTGAGACCTTCAAAGGAACGCTTTCCAGACGGGACGATCTCGGGCGTCCTCGAGCATCTACTGCCCCCTTTCACTACCGTCTTCTGACAAACACCCCTGAGACAGCGAGACACGGCGGTGCATGCCCGTCGTCCCCTTGGGAGACCGAGACCTCTGCGAGGACCACAGGTTCGAGGACGGCCTCAGGAACTTAGCAAGATCCTGTTTCAAGATAAACCTTTTTAAAAAGGGCCGGGGTGTAGCTTGGAGGTAGAACGCCCCAGGTTCACTCCTCAATACCCCAGACAAAGGAGCGAAAAGTAACAACAACAAAAAGCCACCGCACCACGTGAAACTGGCCAACGGACACAGAGTCACAGGACCAGCTGCCAGCCAGATGTGCGCCAAGCACCAGGCTGCAGAGCTTTCCCAGAGAGCCAGATAATCCTATCAAGGAACACCGAAAGTAAAGTGGGGGGACACTGACCGCAGCACGAGGCCTCATCACAGACAATCTGCTAACTTACATCAAACTGGGATTCTCTACAACTTGACATTAAAAGGTGTGTGTGTGTGTGTGTGTGTGTGTGTGTGTGTGTGTGTGTGTGTCTGAGGATTGAGCCTATGGGTGTTTTGACCTCCCTGCTGCACTCCCAGCACTACCTTATTTTTTACTTTGAAACAGGGCTTCACTAAGTCACTAAGTTAGGGAGGATCAGTTGCCAAGAGCCTGGCTAAGTTGCTGAGGCTGGCCTCTAACCTGTGATGCTCCTGTCTCAGCCTCCCAAGTACTGAGACTACAGGCATGAGCCACTATGCCTGGCTACATAAAAAGTAAATAAATACAGTTCTCTATTTCACTTGACAAGGAACAAGAGATGATTAATAAAAATATTTTTTATGGTTAAAATGAGAACTCTCTTTGTATATTTTTAGTAGATAAATCCCCCAAAGCCAATTTATTCTAAATTTAGAAAAATAGTACACTGGGTGTGGTGGCACAGGCCTGTAATCCCAGTACTTGGGAGGCTGATACAGGAGGATCACAAGCTCTAGGCCAGCTTCAGCAATGCAGTGAGACCCCGTCTCAAAATAAAAAATTAAAAATAAAATAGGGCTGGGGTGGAGCTCAGAGGTAGAATGCCCCTGGGTTTAGCCTCCAGTACCAAAAAAAAAAAAAAAAAAAAAAAAAAACAAAGAAAGAAAGAAAGAAAGAAACTTTTCCTTCTTTCAGGCAGAAATTATAAGCAGTAACTATTTTACATTCAAAACTGTGTATCTCAATATATCTCATAAATGTGTATAAACAAGGGTCTTTGTTTTTTTCCTAAGAGGAAGAAGAAGCCAAAAGGAAACACATCAGAAAGAAAGCCCAAAGCGATACTTTGAAAGACCGCCTCATCCCGGGTGAACTTTGTGAGCTCAGGAGTGTGTTACAAAATACAGCCGCCAGGAAGCCTTTCCTCCCGAGGCCCAGGAGGCGGGCACTCTGCTCCCTGCCGCTGGTCCGAGCCGCCGCCCCCAGGACCCTCTGCGCGTTACAGGAACCCGTACTTAGGACTCAAGAGCTGACCATCCGATCTGATCACGGCAGAGCCCCAATTCCTCCGGGATTAAACAGCGGCAGCGCTGCCTGAACACGACTGGAGCGTGGTCGGAAACCCTTACGACGGTGACATTTTGCTGCTCTTGAAAACTGCTGTGCGCACGTCGAGGCGCCGGCGTGATCAAGGCAGCGGGACGGCGTGGGGCGCCTCCTCCAAACAGCAGAAAGGCAAGCAACCCGGCTGAATTTTGTGACGATGCAGAAAAAAGGGATGCTCACCTTCTGGTACTTCTGCCGCCATTTCCATGCAGACTGGTCTTCCCAGGAGACGGGTTTTGACGGAAACAGCTGGCACTTACTGAGGGACTGCAGCTGGACCGCAGACATGGTCGACGGCAGCACACACTCGGGCAGAATCTGCACCTTCGCCTGCTGGATTCTGAAGCAAAAGAGAACCAAGCCCGGGGATCACTGGGAAGAGCGGCTCACGCCAAGCGTGACGTTTCTAAGCATCGCGGATGTTTTTATTTTATTTTATTTTTTTATTTTTATTTTTTGGTGGTACTGGGGTTTCTGGAAGCCCTTCTACCTCTGGGCTACACTCCCAGACCTATTTTTACATTTTTATTTGGAAACAGGGTCTCCTAACCCGCGCGATCCTCCTGTCTCCGCCTCCCAAGCGCGGGGATGACAAGCGTGCGCCACCACGCCCGGCAGCGGATGTTTTTAAATGCTAGGATTTTTAGCAGTTTTCTAAGTCTGCTTTTAAAACATATTCACCAAAGGCTGATATTAAGATACAAGAAAATTTCAAAAAATACCTTCATTTCATAAAGTGTACAAAGTAATTAATACACCAAAGGTAACCTAAGACAGGACTTTTTTTTTTCCTTTTTGGGTACTGGGATGGAAGCCGGGGGCTTTCTACCTCCGGGCTACAATTCCAGACCTATTTTTTTTATGTTTTCTTTGGAAACAGGGTCTCACTAAGTTGCTAAGCCTCACTCAGTAGCTGAGGCTGGCTTCGAACCTGCGGGATCCTCCTGTCTCGACCTCCCAAGCGCGGGGATGACAAGCGCAGGCCACCATGCCTGGCTAAGATAGGAATTTTTCAACCTCATCAAGAAATACACACAGAGAGCTTCACATTTCAGATATAGAAGCATAAATGAAATAAAGGGTTTTTTTTTTTTAAGGAAATTCAGCATACATCCACGCTGCCTGACATGTAATCGATGTGCTGGATATTTAGACACCTCAACCCTCCCATCCCCAACTCCAGTGCTGCCGCCACCGTGCGCCTCCGCCCTCTTCACCATCCTGCTTGAGAAGGTGAAGAAGAGAAATCGCAGGAGCTCAGCCCCACAGAGCCACCGTGGAACCCGAGCGAGACGACACCGCGACTTCTGTGTGTGGTCCTTGTCTCATCCTCACAAATGCAAATATGCAAACCAGCAAAATACACGGATCTGTTTTACTCAAAAAGCACGCTATGATGTTCAAGCCATCATTTCCAAAATGCTGAGAACAGGCAAAGCACAAACTGCAAATGTTATCGCAAATGGTGCAAAAAGGGAGGCTGCCCCTGTGAGCTACTGCCCGGAAGGCACGCTCTCTGCTCGAGGGCGGCCTGGAAGGAGCAGAGGGGAAGGGCAGCCCGATGCTGGGATGACGGCCAGCACAGGACCGGGCCCAAGACATCCAGGTCTCTGCTCCACTGTTTGCTGTTTCGGACTTAGGAAGCTGTCTTTCACAGTAACTACGGTCTGATCCGCAAAAGGTTATATATAAAATGGTGATATTTCTACTTAATACGTGAAAATAACTTCTTAGCACACTCGCTTTACTAACTTATTTCCTTCTCAGGATGCTCATTAAAATACAAAGAAAGCCGGGCGTGGTGGGCACGCTTGTCATCCCTGCGCTTGGGAGGCGGAGACAGGAGGATCGCGCAGGCTCGAGGCCAGCCGCACTGGCTTAAGAGACCCTGTTTCCAAATAAAAATATACAAAACAGGTCTGGGAGTGTAGCCCGGAAGTAGAAGGGTTCCATCTCCAGTACCACCAAAATAAAAATAAATAAATAAATAAATAAAATTTATGTGTACATAATTTGGCAGATATAAAAAAAAGTTTGCCGTGTTCAAACTGTGGGATATTCTTGTATCACTAGAGCAAAGTCTCGGCCTGGCACAGAGGTACCTGCCGGTCATCTCAGCTACTTGGGAGGCCGAGGTAAGAAGACAGCGAGTTTGAAGTCAGTCTGGACAACTTATTAAGACTGTCTCAAAATAAAAAAATAAAAAGAGCTAGGGCTATAGCTCAGTAGCAAAACGCCCCCCATTTGATTCCCTTGTACCAGGGTATAAAAAAACCTCCCTAATGTCAATTCTATTTATCTTATACATGAACATACATAACCTTATAGCTGTATATTGAAAGCAAATGTGAGTGCATTCCACAGAAGCTCACAGAAACCTTTCTCTGGGGTGTCAGTAACTGGTTAAGAGGTGCGTTATCACACTGGCCGCGGGCTCAGCGCCCGTCTCAGCTGCCCCTGCAGGCCGTCTCGACTGCCTGGGGGCTCAGCACCGCCCCACTTTCCTTCTTCAACAAGCCCGGGCAGCAAGCCGGGGGACACAAAACCCTGGTTCTCCTGCAGGGGAGTTTTGTTTTTAACTACCTTGGTTTTGTTTCTACTCTTATGGCTATTGTTTTCTGGTTACAGCAAACTAATTTACATAAATGTTATACAACCAAATGAAATTTGAACACCAAGTACAATTGCTTCAATGAACATTCGAATATATATAAAAAACAACTTTCAAATCAGGTACAGACAACTCTTAGTTGGAAAAACTGCACAAATCTAGAAGTCGCCTGCACTAAATGCACCTTGTGACTACCTTAACTCGCTCTCTCTAAAGAATTACTACAAGTATAAACTATGATGGCTAATGAATAATAAAAAACATTTAAGGTCATTTCCAACCAGCAAGCCCCCTTCAAAGAAAATGCCCCATCTCTCCATGAACAGAAATGAATGAAGGGGCACGTCTACGTGTGGAAGGGACACATATCCGTACATGAAGCGACACAGGTACATTTTCTGTGACAACAACAACCACTGCTCTCAATTATGACAGGAAAGACGCCTTCTCTTGCAATTCTAACATGATGTTAATCCCAAGCTCAGAAATAGGAAATGTTAAAGCGCTTGTACTGGTGCACTGCAGGCCCCCACCACAGTGGAGCTGAGGGAGAGGGACACACATGGCCACAGCCCTTGGTGCGCTCGCCCCGGCTCCTCCTGCCCCTCCCCTGCCCCGGACATGATACTGAGATGGGTTCTGATATTCTCACACACGTACATAACAGTGGTAGAAATGATTCTTTTATGGACTCTCCCTTTCCTCCCTCTCCACTGGGGTTTCCCCTCCGTTACCTAAGTCCCTCTCGTGTCCTGATCCTCCCCAGCTCCCACACGTGAGAGGAAACTTCTGCCCCTTCTCTGTCATGACTGGCTGCTCTCACTTAACCCAACGTGCTCCAGGTCCGTACAGTTTCCTGCAAATGACGTAATTTTCTTCTTTCTGGGTGAGTAGGTTTCGGGAGAGTATTCTAGTGATCCAGCAACATCCTTCTTATCGAAACAGAAAGAAATGTACTCAGGAAATAGCAAAGAAATAAAGCGAGTTGGCATGTTAGGGAGTCATTCTGGTAGCCGGGAGAGCAGTCACTCGGGGACTTGGGCCCAGGGCCAGCCAGCTGCCCTCAGTCGCCTGCCTTCAGGAGCGCTGCCGAGCCTTTGCGGTACTCGGCTGGCATATCTGGAAAAAGAGGACACTGCTGGGCTATCTCCCGTTCTGTTCGCTTTACCATTTTTTACTGAAGGAGGTTACGAGAGCAGCGTAGCACAGCCAGAGAATCTCACTCGACAGGGGGCTTTTAAATGACACAAACGTCTCTAACAGGGGCCTGAGTCAGGCGGCCATGCAGTGAGGGCACAGCAGGTCTTCCCGAGCACGGCCCAGCCCCTGCTGTTCATCTTCACTAGAGTCAAACCTCGAGTCAGAGCCAACACCCTCTGCCATCTTGTGCTCAAGAGCTCCTGCACAGTTCATGACCAACACAGCCTCAGAGATACACTTTCTCTCACGCCAACCTCCCCACTCGTTCTCTGGAAGACGGTATTCAAGTCTATCCCGTACTGTCTAAGTAAGTGGCTAAGCAGTACGGTAAACATCCGACCTGTTGGCAAAATCCACAGCAACGAAACAACTGGCTAGCGGTCACGGCGCAGAGCCTTCAGGAAACCCCTCTTCCGCTCCTTCCTTTGGCATTTAGGGCCTGCGTGGAGGACCTGTGTCAGTCTCCGTCTGCTCTCAAGCCATAGAGGGCGGCAGGCAGGGTGAGGGAGGGAGGGCGGGCAGGGCGACATGGTCAGGGATGGGAGAGTCCACGCATCTAGTGTTCTGGGGAACTACCAGGAGACCAGTGAAGTCCCGGAGCCCTGGCCTCACCCGGCCACACTCCTCTCACGGCTGCCTAGACACCATGGCTTCAGAACCGAGGAACGCTCGAGGATGCACACTACCCAACGACCACAGCTCCTCCTCCTGCTCCTCAGACGCTTTTAACATCATAAAACCAGCCAATCGGCCAACCCGAGACACCCCCATCGGGCAGATTATATGCACAACACAGCGGTCTGAGGAGATTCGCACTCAACTCTGGTCCCACTCAGACTCATTACCTAAGGCAGGGTGGGCCGCGAGAATACAGACCCATAAAGCTTTCTGTATGTGCCAGGTAAGAGCAGCGCCCTCAAGACAGAACACGGAATGAATGCCAGGACAACCACTGAGGGGCTTAGTTTTGTTTACCTTTTTTCAGACAAGGATAAATTAAGGTGACCTGTTTGTACTATTTACTTACTTACTTATGATACGAGGGATTAGACCCAGCGCACGCTGCGAGGCTCTGAGCTACACTCTTGGCCCTTCTGATTTTTGATTTCGAAGCAGGGTCGCTAAGTCACCAAACGCTGGCCTTGAACCTGCTGTCTTCCTGTCTCAAGCCTCTCAAGTTCTGGGATCACGGGTCTGCATCACTGCACCCGACTGGATTTTATTATTTATTTATTTATTTATTTATTTTTATTTACTTTTTTGGTGGTACTGGGGTTCCTGGAAGCCGTTCTACCTCCGGGCTACACTCCCAGACCTATTTTGTATTTTTTTGTTTGGAAACAGGGTCTCTTAAGCCAGGGCGGCTGGCTCGGAACCTGCGCGATCCTCCTGTCTCCGCCTCCCCAGCGCGGGGATGACAAGCGTGCCCACCACGCCCGGCTGGGTTTTATTTTTTTAATGTGTTATTCCTTGGTCTACTGACAAACTCTGCCTAAGCTGAGCCCAAATGAGTAACTGCTAAAAAAGTCTACTCACAGAACTTCTACACTGTACAGAGATGCAGAAGCAAGGGGTATTTTTCGATTAACTTGTCATATAAATAGCATTTCTGCCTGACAAAAAAATTCCCACTGCAGGTGGTCTGTCGGTCCTGCTCAGGAGCAGCAGGGGGCAAGGGTAACCAGCGTGGCTTCCAAACAGCACACGGGCGCTGCCCACCACCTGGCCCAGCGAGCAGAGCGCTCCGAGTTTTGGGCCTCCCGACCCTGCAGAGAGGAAGCCATACCCCACTGACATCTTCTTTCGGGTTTACATTCTGTCCCCAAACCTTGACGGGCCCCAAACATCTGAAACCCTTTTAAAAAGGTGCTGCGTTCCTGCCCCAGGCTAAACCCTGAGGATGGGCGCTGAGCTTGGAACTTAAGCAGCTCTAGTTTCAAAAAATTCCCAAGCGAGTCTGATGCACAAGATTGCAAACCCCAGGGCTATACCTCAGAGTGAGAGAGAGGACGAATTTTAAAAAAGTTTTAAATATGAACAGGCAGGCCGGGCGCGGTGGGCACGCTTGTCATCCCCGCGCTTGGGAGGCGGAGACAGGAGGATCGCGCAGGTTCGAAGCCAGCCGCGCTGGCTTAAGAGAACCTGTTTCCAAATAAAAATATAAAATAGGTCTGGGAGAGTAGCCTGGAGGTAGAAGGGCTTCCAGGAACCCCAGTACCACCAATAAAATAAAATAAAATAAAATAAAAAAATAAATAAAAGTAAATTAGAAAAGCATCTCATTCTACGGCCTTTCCGAAGCCTTAAGATACGGCACTTCTTACCCGTCTGACTGTGTCCGCAGCTCAAGGACTTTGAACCTTTGTCTTCCGATGGCCTTTACTTTCACGATTTCAATTCCAAACTCCTGCTCTTCTCGATAGGCATAGATCTCTGCTGTTGTTCCAAACTGGGCCTTTCTTTCCTGTACATTACTTTCAAGGTAAATTTCAAATGGAAAGAGCTTTGAGCATTTGACGTACATTGGCAAAGTTGTCAAAAGCAGTGCACACAGGGAAACGTGGAGCCGTCGCCTCTTGCTGCAGGGCCAGGCTAGCTTGATTTTATTTTTAAAGTCACATGGGAGAGAGACAAGGCGGCTTCAAGATACACCATGAGAACACGTTAGGAAAATGGCAGATTTTTAGTGACTGACATGATCTAGGACTGAAAGGGCTTTCAACGCCCATTTCCCAAAGCAAACTCTGCTTTGTTGGCCCACCTTTCCGTCGCGCTGCCTGCCCTGGGCGGGAACTTCCTGCAGCGGCTTCCGGCCTCCTCGGCAGATTCCCGCCCTGACCCCTGATTCGTATGGTACGACTGTAAGTCTTGAGGCAGAGGAGAGCAGCGGCAGCCGCCTCCACTCTTGGAAAACGAATCCTTTACATTAAAATATAAAAGCCTTACTTCTCTTTCACTCAGGATAATTTTTTTTTTAAATTTTTTATTTATTTTGGTACCGGGGTTCCTGGAAGCCTCCGGGCTACACTCCCAGACCTATTTTTTTTATATTTTTTATTTGGAAACAGGGTCTCTTAAGCCAGCGGGGCTGCCTCCGAACCAGCGCGATCCTCCTGTCTCTGCCTCCCCAGCGCGGGGATGACGAGCTTGCGCCACCACGCCCGGCTCACTCAAGATAATTCTTGAAAGAGGTTCTAAAGATGTGCACCATGAAATAGTACTGAGCAAAGTTATTTCAAGGATAAAGAAAGCTAAGCCGGGCGTAATCTCAGTACTGGAGAGGCTGGGGAGGATCATAGGTTAGAAGACAGCCTCAACAACGCAGCGACATTCCTCTCAGCGACCTACTGAAACCCTGTTTCAAAACAAAAAATAAAAGGGCCAGGGCTGTTGTTCAGAGGGAGAATGCCCCTGGATCCAATTCCTAACACCAAGAAAACATTTCTTAAAACGGCGAAATTGTAGCCAGGCATGGTGGTACATGCTTGTAATCCCGGTAACTGAGAGAATGAGACAGGAGGACCACAAGTTTGAGGCCAGCCTCCACAACTCAGTGAGACAGACACTGTTTCAAAATAAAATAATAAAAAAACAGGGCTGGGGATGTAGTTAGCCTCTGGTTCCATCCCCAGTACAAAAAAAAAAAAAAAAAAAAAAAAAAAAAAAAAGCTAAACTGTATGGAAGTAAATGTTGGGTTTAGATGGTAATCAAAGTAAGAGATACTCCAACGTCTCAACTTTTACTCAGTAAAATCCTCGACCTCCCATTCTTACCTACCCTTTCCCTTTCCTGCATATGGAAAATTAGAGCCTGCTTTGGCCGTGACCGCGTCCAAGTGCGCACACGCTGGGTGGATCTGCCCGACGTTTACCTGTAGGCAAGAACCGCGAAGGTCCTGTCTTTCTGAATCAGACTGCGCACCATGCTGACGTCCTGTGGGCTGAAGAGCTGCAGAGGTAAGGTCTGTCCGGGGATCAGGATCATGGCCTGCGGCAGCACGGGGATCACCTGACAGCTGTTGTCGTCATGCACGGTCCTGCCGTGGAACTCCTCCATGTCAGCGCCCAGGTACTGTCCCGGCACACACAGGACAGGGCCAGCACAGACAGGGGCGGGAAAAGAGAAGGTCAGGCCAGCGACACACCGCGCTGCAAGACACGGAGGAGAGGGCGCAGGGACGCTCACCCCCCAACGACCCGGGACGCGGCCATGCGGCACGAACGCCTAGCTTCCGATCTAATGTTTACTGGCAGAAGTCGAACTCCCGAGTTTTTAAGAAGACCCGCTCATACACACGGATGCAACAACATTTTGTAGTTCCGAAATGTTTGTTTCGGCCAAGATAAGAAACACCGCTATGTCCAAAGGCCACAAATCAAAGTATGAAATGTTAATATGTTAAATAATACCCCAGAAGCTAGCAGTACAGAGAAAGTGTACAAATGGCTCAATTACAAACACAGCTGTGAGGAGGCTCGCAGCTCCTTAAGGAACAGTATAGTGCTAGGTATATTCTATATATACCACATATACTACATTATGGACCAGAGTCTGTATATATATGTAGAGTACACATCTAGTATATTATTAATATCTTAATTTTAATATTGCCTAATGGTTAAAAAATAAAATCGAAATTTAAACCCTCAAAAAAAAAACTGCTTAGTACTCTATGTATATATAGTATTATACCACGTACATATATAACACACGTTACAGTGTATACAGTATCTTATGGAAGTATGCGCATATATATAGTAACAGCATATATACATAGAGTGCACTATATATAGTAGTCTCTATATACAGTATCTAGTATTAGGCAATTTAAAAATGAAGGTTTTATTAAATGAATGTAAATGTACTCTATATAGTAAATGTACTATATACTATGTAACAGTATAAAGAATACTGTGTATACTATATAGTATTAAACATATAGCATATAGAATTTCTAACCTTTTATGAAGACTCTCTTACACACAAATTCAAGAACAAATTCAAGAATTTCATCATTCCAAATGTTTAATACTATATATTACTAAGCAGTTTAAAAATTAAGGCTTTAGCCGGGTGTGGGGGCGCACGCTTTGTAATCCGCGTGCTTGGGAAGTGGAGACAGGAGGATGGCACAGGTTCGAAGCCAGCCCTGCTGGCTTAAGAGACCCTTAAAAAAAAAAAAAAAAAGTCTGGGAGTGTAGCCCGGAGGTAGAAGGCCCCTGGGTTCCATCCCCAGTACCATCAAACAAACAAACAAGGCTTTATATTTATCTATTGGAAAACTGCCCGTGTGCTCATCGAATTACAACTGAACATAGTATTAAGCTGAGAAGAAAAATTAAGGCCACAAGTTTATCCGCCGGAAAATAGCCCATGTCTGCATCCAAAAGTGCTAGGCTACCTCATGAGGTAATATGCCCAGCAATGCCAAGATCAGCCCGTCTGCTCAGGAGCTTCTGTCCGCGGTTCAATGTGCATCGACTTCCATCTGCTCTGTTACTAAATTACATACCGTATGCGAGGTTGGCAAACTGGTGTCGAAATTGATGATGTGTGGCTTTGTGGCTTCTTTGCTGTCTTGGTCTTCAGTTTCCATTTCATCCTCGTCGTCGTCTTCATTCTCTGCTGTACGAGTAGAATATTAAGAGAAAACACAGGAGAGTCACCAGGGTGTCACACCTGTGTGTTCCCTTTCAAATACAGCGGTCCTTCTTTAGAAAAGGGTATTTCTAGCCAGGCGTGGTGGCGCACACGTTTGGGAGGCGGAGACAGGAGGATCGCAGTTCAAGGGCAGCCTCAGCTACTTAGTGAGGCCCTCTGCAACTCAGTGAGACCCTGCTTCAAAAATATACAGTAAAAAATAGGGCTGGGGGGTGGAGGTCGGAGGTAGAATGCCCCTGGGTTCCATCCCCAGTAACACACACACATACACACACACAAGGATCATTCTAAAACTACATATATAGCTGGGCGTGGTGGCGCACGCTTGTCATCCCAGCGCTCGGGACTAGGCTGAGACAGGAGGATGGCACAGGTTCGCAGCCAGACTCAGCTACTGAGTGAGGCTCTCTGCAACTTACTGAGACCCTGTTTCCAAATAAAATACAAAATGGGTCTGGGAGTATAGCCCGGAGGTAGAAAGCCTCTGGGTCCCACCCCCAGTACCAATATATATATATACATGTGTGCGTGCGTGCGTGTGTATATATATAATATATGTATGTATGTATATGTATATATGTATACAGAACTAAAATAAAACTACATGCATTTGGTCATCTCTGCCCAGAGGGTGACTCTAGGGCTCTGCCACCAGACCTTTTTATTTTTTTTACATCAAGTTTTCAATTTGAGAATAGTTTCAGATTCACAAGATTACTGGAAAGTCACGTGTTCCTGTATACTCCACTTCTATTTTCCCTGTAGTTAGCATCTTATAGTATAGTCAGAGTGCAGGAATCGATGTGGGCTCAGTCACTAAATCTCCCACTTTATTTGGCTGTTCTATTTTACCTAGTTATTTTGGGGGGCACAGGATCCCCTCCAGAATACCACAGTAAATTCTGCTGTCAACCGGGCGTGGTGGGGTATGCTTATAATCCCCGCGCTTGGGAGGCGGAGATAGGAGGATGGCACAGGTTTGAAGCCAGCCTCGCTGGCTTAAGAGACACTGTTTCCAAATATTAAAAAAAGTATAAAATAGGTCTGGGAGTGTAGCCTGGAAGTAGAAGGGTTTCCAGGAACCCCAGTACCACCAAAAAAAAAAAAAAAAAAAAAAAAGTCTGTTGTCATGACTACTTAGCCTCTTCATGGTGGGCTTGGCTTCTCATATTTTTCTTGACTTAGATGGCCTTAACCACTTTTTAAATATAAGGAATTTTACTGGTTGATTGTGGTACCGAGAATCAAACCCAGGGGGCTCCTCCCTCTGAGCTACACCCCAACCCTATCTTCTTTTTTACTCTGACAGTGTCTTGGTAGGCTGATGGGAATCTCACTACCTGCTGAAGCTGGCCTTAGGCCTGCGATCCTCCTGTCGCAGCCCCCCAGTTACTGCAGGGGATTACAGGCCAGCACCCCCACCCCTGGGTGGTGGAATCACTTTGAGGAGTGTCTCTCTGTTAGGATTTGTGATGGCGTTCCCATGAGGCCGGGCTTCTGCTCCAGGAGGCAGAGGACAGAGGCGGAGGATGCATACCCCTGATCCAGGCGGCCGCCACTGCCTTGACCTCGAGCACTGGGCTGCAGGGATGTGTCTCGGCCTCCCCTGCACACCTGACTTTCCCTCCCCACGCCGACCTCTTGGAGAGCGGAGGACCAGGTGCAGCCCGCGCTTACAGAGTGAAGCGCCACGCTCCCCAGCCTTGGGCAGAAAGAGTTACATAAACTGCGTGTAATTCTCTGGTATGGGAGACTGTTCTCTCTTGTCAACAGTTAATTCCGATGCCTTCAACAGAGTATTCCACCTGATTCAACCTCAGCTTCCTCATCTGAAAAATGGCAGGCTTGAAGAAGACATCTCAAGTTTTTTTCCAAATCCTTAACTTCATTGATTAAAATGGAAAAAAAAAAAAAAATCACTGAAACATGGCAGAAGCCAGAGGTGGTGGTACATGTCTATAATCTCAGGATTCAGGAGGCTGAGACAGGTGGATTGTAGATTTGAGGCCAGCCTCAGCAACTTAGCGAGACCCTGTTTCAAAATAAAGTTACACACACACACACACTTCTCAGATATAGAATGTCCCTAGGTTCAATTCCCACAATTCCTAATAACACCACACACACACACACACACACACACACACACACACACACACACACACACACACGCACTGCTGAAAGGGAGAATTCATAGCATTTTTCTAGTAATATCACTTCCCTGGCTGTCAATATCTTCCTTAAAAAAGGAATAAGTATGAAATATGAAACATATAAAGGAAAATGTCTGAAAATCTTTCTTGCGTGTACTTTTTTTTTTTTTTTTTTTGGTGGTACTGAGGACTCAACTCTGGAACGTTCTCCCTCTGCAGTACACCCCCAGCCCCTTTTAAGTTTTTCTGGGGTCGACACAGGGTCTCACGCGGTTGCGGAGTCTTGCTGATTTGCTAAGGCTGCTTTTGAACTTGCAATCTGGTCTCAGCTTCCCCAGTACGGGGATTATAGCGTGTGCCCCCATGCCCCGCTTCCACACACACTTGAAAACTCATGAAGTGGAAGCTGATGTATCTTTAAACTCGATGTTACCAATGTAAGGGATGAAAGAGCCATGCTCCTGGATACTGACGCTACTCTACTGAATGACTTCGTCCCTCTCTGCGCTGAGTCTGGGTACACCTCCTCTCCTAGCATTCTCAACCAGCAGCGCTCTGGCTCCTTGGGGACGGCTTGGAAATGTCGAGTTATTTTTGGTTATCACAAATAGGAGAACTCCCCTGGCAATCTAGATCAGATGGCTAAGGATTCTGCTTACAAACAAGAGTTCACCAAGCCCAGTGCAGTGGTGCACACCTGTAATCCCAGGACTTGGGAGGTGGAGACAGGAGGACTGCAGGTTCAAGACCAGCTGAGCATCTCAGAGAGACCCTGTTTCAAATTAAAAAATAAAAAGGGCAAAGTTCAGGGGTAGAATGTTCCTGGGTTCAATCCCCAGCGAAACACACAACACACACTTCTCCTGTGTGATATGTCCAAAAGTGTAGAGGTAGGACAACACTGGCCTAGACTACCCACATATGTACTGAATCTCATTCCTAACCTCACTGTCCTTATATCAGTACTTAAATCAAACGACCTGGGCGTGGTGGCGCACGCATGGTGGGCACGCTTGTAATCCCCGCGCCTGGGAGGCGGAGACAGGAGGATCGCGCAGGTTCAAAGCCAGCCGCCCTGGCTTAAGAGACCCTGTTTCCAAATAAAAAAAATATAAATAGGTCTGGGAGTGTAACCTGGAGGTAGAGGGTTTCCAGGAACCCCAGTACCACCAAAAAGAAAGAAAGAAAAAAATCAAACAATCGTCAGTTAGGATTCTGACATGTTTGACAAAGTGTCACTGCCTGGGTGTTTCTGTTTATTCTTATGAATTGCCTTTGTCAATGACAATATATTTAATTTCAACTTAAATGCAAACACCCGATACACATTCATCTTACGAACACCAATGCTTCGTCAAGTTATAATGAAGAAAATTAATCTGAAATCTAGTTCTTTACAGCTACAACTCTGAAAGCCTAACTTTCACTGGACGTGTGGAGAAACTTCCTTTATTCCTAAACATCAACTCAAAAGAGTGGTATTAATATTGTATTTTTACACTTTATTTTATATCTATTTTTGTGGCACTGGGGATTGACCCCAGAAGCACTCAACCTCTGAGCTATACCCCCAGTCTTTTTTTTTTGTGTGTGGTACTGGGGGTGGAACCCAGAGGCTTTCTACCTCTGGGCTATACTCCCAGACCTATTTTATATTTTATTTGGAAACGGTCTCACTAAGTTGCTGAGAGCCTCACTAAGTAGCTGAGGCTGGCTTCGAACCTGTGCGGTCCTCCTGTCTCAGCCTCCCAAGCGCGGGGATGGCAAGTGTGCGCCACCAAGCCCGGCTTACTTTTAGTTTCTAAAAAAGGGTCTTGCCAGGTTGCCGAGTCTCTCGCTAAGTTGACGAGGCTGGCTTTGAATTTGCAATCCTCCTGTCTCAGCCTCCAAAGAACTGGGATTACAGGTATGCGCCACCACGCTCGGCTTCGATGTGCATCATCTAGTGTCTAAATAATTTCTCTCTCATCCAGGCAACTAAAACGCATTTCCTGACTTCCCTATTCTTACAGATCTTTCATTTCATTAGGATTGATCTTTCCCATCTTAATTATTACGCAATCTCTTTAGCCTGCGGAGAGGATGACCTTCAAACCAAGCCACAAGCCAATGTTTCTTTACAAATAGAACTGAGATAGGAACTGGAAGGCCATCCTGACTCTACCTCTGGGCCTAATCACTTTTTTTTTTGTGTGTGTGGTACTGGGGTTCCTGGAAGCCCTTCTATCTCCGGGCTACACTCCCAGACCTATTTTTACATTTTCATTTTGGAAACAGGGTCTCCTAAGCCAGCACGCGCGGCTGGCTTCGAACCTGCGCGATCCTCCTGTCTCTGCCTCCCAAGCGCGGGGATGACAAGCGTGCGCCACCACGCCCGGCTATTGGGCCTAATCACTTTTGATCCTTCTCTCCACCCCACTGAGTGCTGAGAGCTCAAGGATGGAGCGTGACTCATCGCAAGAAGGAAAAACCAACAGTGTGGCAGGACCATTCTCCCGACACCCTGGACTTGGTACCTGCAGAACGGGCCAAGGGCCCTGCACACGTTGGCTGCCGACATACTTACCTTTATGTCATTTCCCGAGACAGCTTTGGGAAGAACCACAGATGCGGACCATAGTCTGTTTTTATATGATGGGCAAGTACTCAGTCTGTGTCTCCTTCAATCCACGCTATTCTTGGGGGATGATATAATACTCAGAACGCAGCTGAATCCAAATAAATGAATACTCGGAGTACAATTTCTCTTAGGCAAGTGCCTGAAACCTAAAATTGTTTCTTGGCAGCCCGAAGGGAAAGCCCCTGGCTAACTCCTGTGGCAACAGATGTACACTCCCCAGATGTACAATCTTACCCTGGGCGTACGTTCTAGTGTCTTCAGCTCCATCTAACAGGGGTAGTTATCAACCCCTCTACGCCCTGAACAACTGCTCCCTGGGAAAGACCGCAAAGTGACTGCAGGCCACTTACCTGACCTGAAATCAACATTTTCTTTGTTTTTTTTTTTTTTTCAAGTTACTACCTCCTCGAGTACCAGACTGCACACCGCACCTCTCTTCAGCCCCACAACACCTAACACGTGGCCTGGCAGATAAAGAAGGAACTCGGGTAATATTCTTGGTTTGATTCACAGAACCCTGGGAAAACATGTCTTGTCTAAAGCAGGTCTTGTCTGTAGCACTCTATGAATAGTCCGGTCGTTTGTATAGTCAGCCAATGCCTTTTTTCTCTTCAATACTCCAACACAAGGCCAAGGTCTAAATTTTCTTAATGCATACAGTAAAAAGAAAGCTAAGTTTAACACCATTCTATCTGTGTGTGTGTGTGTGTGTGTGTGTGTGTGTGTGTGTGTGTGTGTTGACTGGGGAGGGCAGAGGGGGACTGAACCCAGGGGCATTCTCTCTGAGCTGTACTCCCAGCCCTTTTCGCTTTTCCTCTCGAGTATAACACGGTCTCTCTAGGTGACTGTGAGTCTCACTACATTGCTGAGGGTGTCCTCAAACCTCTGGTCCTCCTGTCTCAACCTCCTAAGTACTGGGATTACAGGTTGCAAAGCTAGGCACTAAATATCTTAAACTAAGCATATTCCTACCTAACTGCAAAAATCAGTGGCCTCTCTCTCTCTCTTTTTTGCGGTATTGGGGATGGAACTCAGGGGCATTCTATCTCTGAGCGACACCCCCAGCCCTATTTTTTATTCTTTATTTTTGAAACGGTCTGAGTTGAAGCATCTTTCCCTCTCTCTCTCTCTCTCTCTCTCTCTCTCTCTCTCTCTCTGGTTGCAATACTGGGGATTAAACCTAGGTGCATACTACCTCCAAGCTACACCCCAGCCCTATTTTTTATTCCTTTTATTTATTTTAATTTTTTGGTGGTACTGGGGGTGGAACCCAGGGGCTTTCTACCTCCGGGCTATACTCCCAGACCTAGTTTATATATTTTTTGGAAACAGGGTCTCACTGAGTTGAAGCATATCTCTATCTCTATCTATCTCTCTCTCTCTCTCTCTCTCTCTCTCTCTCTCTCTCTCTCTCTCTCCAATACTGGGGATTAAACCTAGGTGCATACTACCTCCAAGCTACACCCCAGCCCTATTTTTTATTCTATTTATTTATTTATTTATTTATTTTAATTTTTTGGTGGTACCTGGGGTGGAACCCAGGGGCTTTCTACCTCCGGACTATACTCCCAGACCTAGTTTATATATTTTTTGGAAACAGGGTCTCACTGAGTTGAAGCATATCTCTCTCTCTCTCTCTGCAATACTGGGGATTAAACCTAGGTGCATACTACCTCCAAGCTACACCCCAGCCCTATTTTTTATTTATTTATTTTTGGTGGTACCTGGGGGTGGAACCCAGGGGGGCTTTCTTTCTACCTCCGGCCTCCCGGACCTAGTTTATATTTTATTTGGAAACAGGGTCTCACTGAGTTGAAGCATCTCTGCGCTCCTCCTCTCGGCGCCCCACGTCCTGGGATCAGAGAGGCCTGCCCCTCTGTCCCCGGCTACCGCTAAGTACCTTCAACTCGGCAAATTCCTCCAGGAACCGCGGATGGCGCAGAGAAGGGGTTAAGGGCAGCCCACCTGGGGCTCCTCCCGCGCTGCCACTGGACGACCTTGGACGACTCCCTGGACTAAGCTGCTCATATATTTCTACCCACCCACCCCCCAAAAAAAAAACAAAAACAAAAACAGGAATCGGAATAGAGATACCGGGAGGCAGGGCGGCCCCGCCCGCAAAAGGGCGCCCGCAAAGCGCTCGGGGCCCCCCACACGCCGGCGCCCACTGGCCAAGGGCTCGGCATCCATTAATGGCGGCCGCCGCCATCGGACGGGCCGCCGCTTCCCTGGCCGCGCTGGCCGCCCCGCAGGGCACCGCGGCCGCTGCCCCGGCCCGCCCGGCCCGCCCGGCCCCGGGGTTACCAGGCAGGAGCGGCAGGTGGTTGCCCATGTTGTGCGCAGCGTCCTGTGGTGCTTCCTCGTCGGCCATGTCTGTTTACCCGCAAAGGACTCCGGGAGTGGGCGTGGCCGGGGCGTGGCCGGGGCGCGGGGCGGGGCCACGCCGGGGCCACAGCGCCCTCTGGCGGCGCCCGAAGGAAGGAGCGGCGCAGGCCAAGGTCTGCAGAGGATGCCAGGACCGACCGAGCCAGCCAGACCTGTTTGTTGTGTGTGTTGGGGAACTTTGCTTTTGCTGCAGCTCAGCCTCGGCTTTTTTTTTTTCCCTTCTTTTTTTATTTTATATATTTTATATATTTTTTATTTTATATATTTTTTTATTGGTGCACTGTATTCATACATCATAATGGGATAAAAATAATACTTTTGTAGACATACATGCACACATCGCCCAGTCAGCCCCTACCCGATCCCCACCCCGTCCCCTCCCCATCCCTCCCTCCCATGCTTGGCTTAGTGGTTGACATCTAGTATTATAGCAATTTATCCAAAATTAAAAATGATAACCTCACATAACAGTTTTCATTTGTCTGATACCAAGCTTTTGATGACTTAAAGATAATGTTTCAGTATTTCTTTTTTGCTTTCTTTCTTACCAGAAAATATTTCTTTCTTTTTCTTTTTTAAGGTGAAACTATCATATATTTATTTATTTATTTTTCACAAAAAAAATCTATCCTAATATGGAATATGGACTCTAGATACCCAAAACAATCTCGAAAAAGAACAAAGCTAGAAGATGTATATTTTCTGATTTCTTCTTTTTTTAAAATGTTGTTTTTTGGCGGTCCTAGGGAAGGGAACTCAGGGGGCATTCTTACTTCTGAGCTACACCCCCAGTCCTATTTTCTATTCTTTATATTTATTTATTTATTTTTTGTGGTACTGGCGGTGAAACCCAGGAGCTTTTCTATCACCGGGCTGTACTCACTCCCAGCCCTATTTTATATTTTATTTGGAAACCGGGTCTCACTAAGTTGCTGAGAGCCTCGCTAAGTAACGGAGGAGGCTGGCTTCCAACTGGAGATCCTCCTGCTTCAGCCTCCCAAGTACTGGGATTACAGGCATGGGCCACCCTGCCTGAGTCAAAAATTTTTTTCATTTATTAATTGTGGGCAAAGATTTCCTTTGTGTCTTTTCAATACCATGTGTTCAGCAAAAGAATAAAACTAAATAATCCTGAAATGGCATAAGACGTCTGACAGTGGTTGTCTACAGGAGACTAATGACTAAAAATGTACTCGCTAAATTTTTAGTTATTAGTGTCATCATTTAATTTAGCCATTTCTTTTTCAAGCTAGGCTCGGGTAGTTTGAATCCTAGTCCTTGGGATTACTTTCAGCGGTAACCCCAGTACTCGGGAGGCTGAGACAGGAAGATTGGCAGGTTTGAAGCCAGCCTCAGCAACTTAGTGAGACCCTGTTTCCAAATAAAAATAAAATAAAATAAAAGGGATGGGGATGTATAGCTTAGAGGGAGAAGATCCCTGTGTTCAACCCCCAGCACCACACGCGAAACAAACAAACAAACAAACAAACACACAATAAAGACCAATATTGGGATGAATTAGAAGAGTTAAGGTGATTATCCCAGCGAATTAGAGGATCATTTTGTTTCTGAATGCCAGAGGAAATGTACCATATGAAAAAAATAAAAAAGTGGTGTGTGAAAAAGAAGAAGAAGCTGAATCAGGGCCTGCACGTGTGTGTGTGTGTGTGTGTGTGTGTGTGATATACTCGATGCTAGACAATGGTCAATCTGGCTACAATTGGTAGAATTGCAATAAGCCCTGCTTACCGGCAGCAGGATTTTCTTTTCTCTTCCCTTCCCTTCCCTCCCTCTTTCTTTTCCTCTTTCATTTCATACTGGGGACTGAACCCAGGCTCATTCTACCTCTGAACTGCACTCCTCCCCATACACACACACACACACACACACACACACACACACACACACACACACACTTTTATTTTACATCTGGAAACAAGGTCTCACTAAGTAGCTGAGGCTGGTCTCAAACCCGCGATCCTCCTGTCTCAGCCTCCCGGGTACTGGTGATTACAGGAGTGTGCGCACCACGCCTGGCTCAGTATTACAGCAAACACACCTGGTCTCTAAGAGGGAAGGTGACTGCCTTGCGCTCCTTCCCAGAGAAGGAACCAAAATTGTCTGTGCTCTGTGGGCCAGTCGGGGTCATTTTGGAAGAGGACACACAGCCGGAAGCCGGGCTAGAAAAGCAGTGGCCTGTTCTTTCTGCCCTTGAGTTTTGCTCCAAGGCCACCAGAGCTATCATTTGCATCCTTCCTTTTTTCTCTTTCCTCCCTCCAATCACATTTACCATCTGCTCCATCTTGAAGTTCATCCCTCCAGGGCCTCCCTAGTCACCCACACCTACATCTTTCTCGATGAGGGTCTCTAAAGATAATGATGACGTCGAAACAGCCAAGCCAGCGGGTTTCTGGGAGTCAACCCTGCTTACTAAAACCAAAACATGACCACTTACCATTTATTTTTCATTTGGCAACTTTGTCCTAAAATGAGATATCGTCTGGAGTGGCTCTCGTTTTTCTCTGCTTGTATGAAATGTTGATTGATAAAAAGGTCTCTAAAACAGAGGGAAAAGAAGCATATCTGATTATCTATCATTGGCTGTGTGTGTGTGTGTGTGTGTGTGTGTGTGTGTGTGTGTGTGGTACTGGGGGTGGAACCCAGAGGCTTTCTACCTCCAGGCTATACTCCCAGACCTATTTTATATCTTATTTGGAAACAGGGTCTCACTGAGCTGCTGAGAGCCTCACTAAGTAGCTGAGGTTGGCTTTGAACCTGCGTGATCCTCCTGTCTCAGCCTCCCAAGCGTGGGGATTACAAGCGTGCGCCACCACGCCCGGCTCAAAACCAGGAGCATTTTATATTCAAGCTATACTCCCAGAACATTTTAGGTTTTGGGGGGGAACGGGGTCTTGCTAGGTTGCTGAGTCTTGCTAAGTTGCTGACACTGGCCTCGAACCTGCGACCCTCTTCTCTCAGCCTCCTAAGTACTGGGATTGTAGGCGTGTGCCACTCTGTCTGAAACTCCCTTTGAAAGGAGTATCTCTGCACTGGGTGAGGATGCTTGGGCCACCACCATGTTATATTATTTACAAGGAAATGGAAGAGACTGGAGGCCATTATGCTAAGTGAGATTAGTCACCAAAAATAAGAAATGGAATGCTCTCCCTAATATTCAGATGATAAGGAGAAAATGGGTCATAGGAGGAACTCTAGATTAAGAAGGAGACACTAGAGCCGGACATGGTGGCGCATGCTCGTAATCCCCGCATTAGGGAGGCGGAGACCGGAGGAGGATGGTGATTCCTGGACAGCCTCAGCTACTTAGGGAGGCCCTGCGCAACTCAGTGACACCCTGTTTCAAAAAACTAAAAAGTGGTTGACTTCAATATGAATAAGTATATCACGCGCTTTAAAGAGTTTCCCTCTGGTTAGGCTGGTGCAGGGGCCAGCGAGGCCAGAATCGGGGCCTCCCATGAGGCAAGGCCAGTGCTGGAGGCGGCGAGGTCGGGATCAGAGTCCTCCGGGCGGCCAGGCCACTACTGGGGCCGCCAAGTGTGGGATCGGAACTTGCAACGCGACATGCACAGAGAAATATCACAGAAAATAAAAACCGGATGCTTCCCCTAATTAGCAAAAACTAGGAGGAAAGGGGTAACAGGAGGAGGTCGAGTTATAGAAAGGGCCCTATAGCGAAGCAATTAAGGTGACCAATCAGAGGGTATGGAAGAGGGGAGAATGGAGCCTCTTTAAAACACAGGAGGTACATAAACATATCTATCAAAGATAATCACCAAACAAGCATGGGATGGAGGGAGGGGGCGGGAATGGGATGGGGAGTGGATGAGGGCTAATTGGATGACGTGTGCTTGTATATCCTCTCAAGTCTTGTATTCCAATGTGATGTATGATTACAATGCATCAATAAAATAAAAAATAAAAAATAAAGAGTTTCCCTCTGCCGGGCATGGTGGTGCACGCTTGTCATCCCCGCACTTGGGAGGTGGAGACAGGAGGATCGTGCAGGTTCGAAGCCAGTTGCGCTGGCTTAAGAGACCCTGTTTCCAAATAAAAATATAAAATGGGTCTGGGTAGCCCAGAGGTAGAAGGGCTTCCAGAAACCCCAGTACCACAAATAAAAAAATAAATAAAATAAATAAAAAAATAAAGTTTCCCTCTCTCCCATCTCCACGGTTAAGTGGGAGGGATGGGGAGGGAGTGAGGTGGGGACTGGGTGGGGGCTGGCCGGGTGACGTGTACATCTATGTCTACACAAGTTTGTTTTTTTTTAACCCCATTATGATGTATAAATACAATGAACTAATAAAAAAATTAAAAAATAAAGTACTATTTGAATAGGCTAACAATATAATAAAAAGTTCTTGGTCAGTAATATTTCTAAAATAAAGTGATTTAATTAGTTTTAAAAAATACTAAGATACAAATGAAGAAATTAAAATAGGCTAAACAGGCTTTCTGATGGGCTAACAAGTTAACTTTTAAACAAATGAATGGCCAGGCGTGGTGGCAGACGCTTGTAATCCCCACGTTTGGGAGGCTGAGACAGGAGGATCGCACGGGTTCGAAACCAGCCTCAGCTACTGAGTGAGGCTCTCAGCAACTCAGTGAGACCCTGTTTCCAAATAAAATATAAAAAAGGTCTGGGAGTATAGCCCAGAGGTAGAAAGCCTCTGGGTTCCAACCCCAGTACCACCACCAAAAAAGCAAAACAAAACAAATGAACAGAAAAGAAACTAAAAAAAATAAAAATTAAAAAAATAAAAAGACTGAAAAAATAGAGCTGAGGGCTGAGGGTGTAGGTTGGAGGTAGAATGCCCATAGTTTCCATCCCCAGTACCGCAAAAAAAAAAAAAAAAAAAAAAAAAAAGGAGATACTATAGATGAACAAATAAGGTGACCTAAATGAGATAGATAGGAGGGGGAAGAGGGAAATTCCGTACTGTACACGATGTACATTAACACACATATCATAGTCAGTCACTAAGCCAAACAGGAGAAGAGGGAGGGGAGGAAACGAGGCGGGAATTGGGGCAGGGCTAAATGGCTGATGTGTGCACGTATGCCTCCACCATCTTGTACCCCATTAAGATGTGTGATTACAGCCGGGGGTGGTGGCGCACACTTGCCATCCCAGCATTAGGGAGGCTGAGACGGGAGGATCGCGGTTCGCGGACAGCCTCAGCTACTTAGTGAGGCCCTCTGCAACTCAGTGAGACCCGGTTTCAAAATAAAGAATAAAAAAATAGGGCGGGGGGTGCAGCTCGGAGGTCGAATGCCCTGGGTTCCATCCCCAGACCCACCAAAAAAAATTAAAAAAAAAATTAAAGAAAGCCATATTCCAATTTCCCAAACTCTGTGCGGACTTAGAGTTTTATCATGCCCGTCTCTAGAAACACAGAGAGTCCTGGGACCGGCCAGGCCCCGGCGACACACTGGCTCTTGGCCTAGCTTGGGCTGGGGAAAAACAGAGGGACAAAGTTCTTATTATCTCGCTGATGACAGAGGTTGGCCCAGAGCCTTGGGTGGTGACCTCAGCGATGGACACAAAGAACATCAAATGCGTATAATTTAAGCCTTCTCCTGCAAAAATATCTCCCGCCTCACTCAGTTCCATGGTCCTTTCCACCAGCAACTGCTCTGGATTCTTCCAGGCAACTCAGACATTTGCCAGTTTATTGTGAAATTTTGATTTTGATCTGTTCTCCTGGTTCTGTAGAATGGGCACATGGGCAAAGGCGAGTACCCCTTCATCTTTTAATGCCCAGCCCACGGGGCGGTGTGGGGTGTTCCTCAAAGCCGGTGAACTAAACTCAACTCAGAAAAGAAAAGCTGGCCTCTGTCTACACCATCTTGCTATGGGTTAGAGAGAAGATATCAAAGCCTAATCCAACCACCTTACAAAGCAGTAGAGACTGAACCGTGCATGGTAGAACAAACCAGTAATACCAGTACTTGGGAGGCTGAGGCAGGAGGATCGCAGGTCTGAGGCCAGTCTCAGAAACTTACTGAAGTCCTTCACAACTCAGTGAGACCTTGTTTCAAAATAAAAAAAAAAATAGGGCTAGAAGAAGCCAAGTGTGGTAGCATATGCCTGTAATCCCTATACTTGGGATCCTGAGACAGGAGGATTACAGGTTCGAGGCCAGCAACTTGGTGAGACTCTTTTTCATAAGAAAAAATAAAATAGGACTGGGAGCCGGGCGTGGTGGCGCACGCTTGTAATCCCAGCATTCGGGAGGCTGAGACAGGAAGATCGTGGTTCGTGGCCAGCCTCAGCCACTTAGTGAGGCCCTCTGCAACTCAGTGAGACCCTGTTTCAAAATAAAGAATTAAAAAATAGAGCTGGGCGTGTAGCTCGGAGGTTGAATGCCCCTGGGTTCCATCCCCAGACCCGAAAAATAAAAAAATAATAAAAAAATAAAAAAAAATAGAGTTGTGAGTATAGCTTGGAAGTAGAATGCCCCTGGGTTCCATCCCCAGCACCTCCAAATAAATCATACATACATACATACATACATACATACAAACATACAAACATACATACGGGCTGGGGATGTAGCGTGGAGATAGAATGTTCCTGGCTCCAACGCCCAGTACTGACTACACACACACACACACACACACACACACACACACACACACACACCCCACACATAGTACAGCTGGGGGATATAGGTCAGTTGCAGAATTCTTTTGGGTTCCATCCTCAGTTCTATGAATTAAAAACCAAAGAGGCAGAATAGAGAAAAATACGGTGTAAATCTTGGGAAATCTAAGGCACATCTTTTCCTTAGAAATAGGCGCAGAGCATGATGGGATGGGGTGGGTTTTCTGGTATGTTCTCGGCTGAATAGCAGTCCTCCCAAGATGTCTACGTCTGGACCCCTGGAACCCACGGATACGGCGCCTTCCGAAGCAAAAGGGCTCTGCAGAAGTGCTCAGTGGACCATCCCGAGATGGGGAAATTATCCCGCAAAGGCGTAGGTCCCCCATGAAGTATGTCTAGCATTCCCTTCTTCAAAAAATTATTTTAGGATTATTTGGACCAACACGTATAACTGGAATTTTATGGATAACCATTATAACTAAAACTGATGGGCAGCAGCTTGTGAGAGACCCAGGCAGCAAAGATTTTTTTTTCCCCAAGGATAAAATTTGGGCCAAAGATTAACTTCCAACTGACCTTAGTTTGGGCCGATATATAAGATTAAGTTCAAGTCGGCCTCGTGAAGTGACACAAAGCATACTTTCTATGATTATTTAAATGTCTGGCACCCTGCCCTGAGTCTGTAAAAAACTTTTCCTGTCCTCGGAGTTCCTGCTTGCATGGCTATGCCTTGCTTTTTCTGCCAAAAAGAGAGTATAAAAATTGGAACAAATCCTGAGTAAAGTCGGAGAAGCTTGGAGCTGGTCTCGGGTGTCAGCGTCTTCTCTGATCCGACCTCGACCCCTCCTCTCACCAACACGTGAACCTCGACTCTTGCTAGGGCTGGACCCCGGGATATTTTATATTTTTATTTGGAAACACGGTTGTGGGGAGCCATTAAGGTCTTCCCCTTATCTTTACTAAAAGCATACTTCTGACTGTCCTTCCGCCCAGGGTCAACAAGGTTTGGGGTCAAGGAGGCTTCAAAGTAATTAACGCTAATGATGCTATTGTTCTGTCTGAGCTAAGGCTAGCTTTGTGTGGTTTGTGTTGCACCAGGGTATTGTTTGACCTGCCCGGACTCTGGACTTTTTCTGGTCCGGGGTTACCTAAAGCTAAAACCTATAAATACCACAAGAAACTAAACCCCAACATCGGCCAGTAGAGATATCGATCCGGGAGTGTACTGGCGATCCTTCCATGTTAGGAATAAATAATATTTGGAATTTAATTCTTAAGAGTTATATTATTTCATCCTCACTCCTCTCTTCGGAACCCGTAATTTTGCTGGCTGGTTCTGGCACAGGGTCTCTTAAGCCAGCACGGCTGGCTTCGAACCCGCGCCATCCTCCTGTCTCCGCCTCCCAAGCGCGGGGATGACAAGCGTGCGCCACCGCGCCCGGCTATAACTAATTGTTATAGCTTTATTTTTGAGTTGGCGTAGGAAGATAAAAGTGACTTTGATCCAGTTGCTGTGTCATCTGCTCTGGCTGGACTTTGCTTAGCTGTGGGACTCTGGCAGGTGCTTAAACCTCTTGGCTTTGCTTTCTTATTTCAGACCTTTCAAGTCTGAATGATACACACACCCGTTTTGGGGTCATGGAACATGCGTTCACATGCTAAGTGCATGCTCTACCACTGAGCTCCGCCCCAACTCCGATAGTCTGGTATGAATGTCCTCAAAAGCTAGCTTATTATTACATGCTAAGCACTGGTCCCATGAACCCACAGCTGTTTTAACATCTCCAGCTCTTTGCTTTGGCTGTTTGATCTCTTTCTTGACAGTAATTTATTTATTTATTTATTTATTTATTGGTGGTACTGGGGTGGAACCCAGGGGCTTTCTACCTCCAGGCTATACTCCCAGACCTATTTTATATTTTATTTGGAAACAGGGTCTCACTAAGTTGCCGAGAGCCTCACTAAACAGCTGAGGCTGGCTTCGAACCTGTGCGATCCTCCTGTCTCAGCCTCCCAAGAGCTGGGATTACAAGCGTGCGCCACCACGCCCAGATATTTCTAATTTTTTTTTTTTTGGTAGTACTGGAGGTGGAACCCAGGGGCTTTCTACCTCCGGGCTACACTCCCAGACCTATTTTCTATTTTATTTGGAAACAGGGTCTCACTAAGTTGCCGAGAGCCTCACTAAGCAGCTGAGGCTGGCTTCGAACCTGCACCATCCTCCCGTCTCAGCCTCCCAGGCGCGGGGATGACAAGCGTGCGCCGCCACGCCCGGCTCTTGACAGTAATTTAGCTGTTCTCAACCTTGGGCTGATAGAAAAGGGATTCTGGGTATAAGACCCTGACGGAGCGTTTGCATTAGGACTGTTTTGTTTGCTGATCTGGAGGATTTTATTGTTGCTGGGTTTTTTTCTTTCTTTGTGGTGCTGAGGATAGAACCCACGGGCATTCTACCCCTTTTAATTAATTAGTTAATTAATTAACTTTGGTACTAGGAATTGAACCCAGAGGCGTGCTACCTCTGAGCTACACTCCTAGTCCTTAATCTTTTCTTTTCTTTTCTTTTCTTTTTGTGGTGCTGGGAATGATCCCAGGGTCATTCTACCTCTGAGCTACGACCCCAGACCTATTTTTTTTTCCTTTTTATTTTGAAACCGGGTCTCCCTAGGTGCTTGAAGGTCTCACAACATTGCTGAGGTTGGCCTCAAATCTGCCATTCTCCAGGCTTAGCCCCCTAAGAACTGGGATTACAGGCTTGCGTCACCATACTCAACTTTTCTTTCTGTTTCATTTACTTTTTATGTTGAAAAGGGTCTCATTAAGTTGCAGAGGGCCTCACTAAGTGGCTGAGACTGGCCTCAAACCTGTGATCCTCCTGTCTCAGCCTCCTAAGTACTAGGATTACAGGCATGCACCTGGCTCCGGGTGATGATTTTATGGGTGTGATTACACTGTTCATTGTATAATCCTTCTTGAGGTGATATCTTTTGACTCATAAATGTGAGCCACACTTCTAAAAAGGTTTTAAAATTTGTAAACCCTGAAGTTCCCAATCTCCACTCAGCATTTATTCTGAAAAAAATTGCCAGCTTGTCCTGGTGGTTCTTGTAGTCCCAGCATTTGGGAGGCTGAGACAGGAGGATCATGGTTCATGGACAGCCTCAGCTATGTAGCGAGATCCTTTGCAACTCAATGAAACCCTGTTTCAAAATAAAGAATAAAAAATAGGACAGGGGCGGGGTGTGTGTAACTCTGAGGTAGAATGCCCTGGTTTCTATCACCAGCACCGCCAAAAAAAAAAAAAAAAAAAAAAGCCAGTTTATTTCTATATTTTAGCTTTCTTCATGATGTGACATCTTCTTCTGTTTTTTTTCATAATCTCCTACAATCTAAAACAAACAAACAGACAGGAACCGGGCATAGTGGTACACACTTGGGGAGTATTTGGGAGGCCGAGACAGGAGGATCACAAATTCACAGCCAGCCAGCCTCAGCAACTTAGCAAGGCCCCGTTTGGAAATTAAAAAAAAAAAAAATTAAACAGGGCTCAGGGTGTAATCAGAGGTAGAACGCCCCTGGGTTCGATTCCCAGGATTACAAAACCCAACAACTCACAAAGCCAGACATACCAAAACACAGTTGTTTTAACCATTGGTTACCCTGTGGTATTGCCAACCGGGTTAACAGTGTCTTTAAGGCAGGTTTGAACAAGTATCTGGGTCCAAATGCAATATCTAACTCCAACGAGTGTTAAATGCCCACTGAGTGAATTCTAGGGAATATATGCCTAAAATATTACCATTCTCACGACTACAAAATAGAACCTTGCTCTTGCCAACGTTTTTAGACACCTAAGATATAGTTATGTGATTTCCTATTTCCTAGATGTAATTCATTCATTCATTCATTCATTCATTCATTCATTCAGGTACTGGGGATTGAACCCAGGGGAATTCTACACCCTCAGCCTTTAAAAAAATTTTTTTTTTGTTTTGAAATAGGGTCTTGCTAGATTGGGGGAGACTCTCATTACTTGCTGAGGCGGTCCTCGAACCTGCAGTCTTCCTGTCTCAGCCTCCCAAGTACTGGGACTACAGGTGTGTGCCACCACGTCCAGCTGTTCCCAGAAATTATTTCTTGATAACTGCAAAACTAGCATGTCATGGTAGGATTAGCAGTGTCTAGTCCAGCTTGATTCCGAACCAGCCGGAAGATTCTATCAAATCTTGAACTATTTCTGTAGAAGAGGCTAGCGGGTGTTGTGACACACACCTGGAATCCCAGTACTTGGGAGGCTGGGACAGGAAGATAACAGGTTCGAGGCCAGCCTTGGTAACTTAGTGAGACTCTCGGCAACCTAGCAAGGCCCTGTTTCCAAATATAAAAAAAATAAAAAATGGCTGAGAGTGTGTCTCAGAGGTAGAAGACCCCTGTTTTCAACTCCTAGTACCACACACACACACACACACACAAATATGAGTCTGGACTCGGTAAGGAAACTAAATAAATGTCATACCAGCCACTATTTCTTCCTCCTACGTAGACATCAATGGTCAATCACAACAGACTTTTTCCATGAAGTCGAAATGTAGCCCCAGAATTCTCAGCCTAAGATAACAGGACCACACCCGCTGACTGTGCTCGGGAATCCAGTTATCAAACCCTTACGGACATGATCAAAAATAGGCCTTCAATTCCAAACTTCCACGGTCTCATGACCTACTAAAAATTAATATTCTTTTTGATGGCTCCAAACCATAACGTGATCTTGAAGTGCGTTCAGCGCCACCAAGGAAAAAATGACATTCTATTCGCCTATTTTCAGAGTTCTTCACTGCACTGTCAGTCTTTGCAAAAAAAGATAGTTCAAGCACGGTGTTCATTTAACCCAATTTGGCCGAGGTGCATATTTTTAATTTCTAGGAAGTCCTCTGGTCCCTTACAAGGATGGAGAGGATATCAGATCATATAATGAATGTGTTTGCGTTTCAATATTCTTTGAAAAGTGTCCTCAACCTAGAAGTGAAATTTTGTTTTCATTTTGTCACCAAAAAGTTGGGATTACAAACTCCATTTTGTTTACTCTTAGCGGACATAAACTTGAACCTCGGGGATAATCTTTGAGACTGAAGGTTGGGACCAGGTCGTCCATGGGGCCAGCCTTGGAGCTCTCTATAATGAAACACAATCCAAGTTCTAGCGATCAAAGGAGACAGAGCCAGGGCGCAGGAATCACTAAATAAGGCTGAAAACTTGTCTGTGCCCCTGGGATAATCCCTTTAACTTTTGGGGCTGTTTCCAATGGCATAACTCTGGGGATAGACCAGATGTTCCTAACATTTTCCCCAGCTCTAACATTTTAGATGGTGTCCAATAAATGTCTGATAGTTGATCAAACAAACCGGAGTGGGTACTGCAATTATCCAGATAATTGCAGCCAAAATGGATTCTGGCCCCTTCCTCCCTCCCTTCCTTTCTTCCTTTATTTCTTTATTTTTTTAAAATTTTGTTGTTGTATTGGGGATTGAGCCCAGAAGCACTTTACCTGTAACCTACACCCCCAGCCTTTTAATTTTTTTTGTTTTGTTTTGAAACAGGGTCCTCCTAGGATGCTCAGTCTTTCCAAGTTCTGATGCTGCCCTCAAACCTGCGATCCTCCTGTCTCAGCTTCCCAAGCACTGAGATTACAGACGTACGCCATCATGCCCAATTTCTAGACCACTTTAAAGTAGAGGCTGCACTTATTATTTTGAGATGAATGCAAAATTATATGTTGGGTCGCTGGGCGTGGTGGCGCACGCTTGTCATCCCCGCGCTTGGGAGGCGGAGACAGGAGGATCGGGCAGGTTCGAAGCCAGCCGCGCACGCTGGCTTAGGAGACCCTGTTTCCAAATAAAAAAGTATAAAAAATAGGTCTGGGAGTGTAGCCCGGAGGTACAAGGGCTTCCAGGAACCCCAGTACCACCAAAAAAAAAAAAAATTATATGTTGGGTCTTAGATTTCAGATGCTTTTTCTATCTTCTCTCCCCCGAATTCATGAAAACTCTCTAGTTTGTTTATTAAGACTTTAGAAGGTGACCTATCAGGTTTGTTTGGTTTTGTTGGTAGTGAAAAGTGAACCCAGGGTATGAATGAGGAAAGCCCATCTTTTTACTACCTAGGAGGAGGCACGCAAGGAAATATCAAGATTAAAAATAATGCTAAATAAGCCGGGCGCGGTGGCGCACGCTTGTCATCCCCGCGCTTGGGAGGCGGAGACAGGAGGATCGCACAGGTTCGAAGCCAGCCACGCGCGCTGGCTTAAGAGACCCTGTTTCCAAAAATAAAAAATAGGTCTGGGAGTGTAGCCCGGAGGTAGAAGGGCTTCCAGGAACCCCAGTACCACCCCCCAAAAAATAATAATGCTAAATAATAGGCAGAAACTCCAGGGTCTTGGAGATGCCCCGATTACATCTCTTCTTTTACAGATGAGGAAATGGGGTCCCAGCCCGTGCATGGCTAGTTCAAGATGGACCAAAGAGCGGCCCCAGGCATCCAGCTTTGCTGGCCTCTAACCAAGGCGTCTCTTCCACCTGTAACGCCTCTAATTGAGCTCTCGCTGTACAGGAACCTTTTTTTTTTTCTTGGTTTTGAAGACCATCGGCAGAAGTCTCTATTCGACTTGGAAGAATCGTTTTGGATGGGAACAGAAGTTTGTTAAAAGGTTTGTAGATGAAATGTCGAGATGGTTTGCCATTTTACAAAAGAATCATGTTGAATCCCAAGTGACAAAACGACTCTGTGGCCAAAGGCAGGTGGTATTTAAGTATAGGTCACACGAATGGTGGGACCGGGGGCGGACGGTGGATCGGATATTTAAGAATAAGTTCAGAGAATCTTTGGACCTTGGAAACGTTACAATCCTACCTCCTACTCCTGCTTCTTCTGAGTCTGTGATTCTACCTAGATAACCAGCCATCACCCACACCTATATATTACTCAGTACACACAGATCATGTGTCAGACACACTAGGGAGATACTGGTGATTAAAACACAGTCCTTGTTTATTCTTTTGTGCTACTGGAAGGTTGAATCCCAGAGCATTCTCCTTCCAAGCTACACCCCTCAACCCCTATTTTATTTTTTATTTCAAGACAAGGTCTGACGAGGTTGCAGAGGGTCTTGCTACATTGCTGAGGCTGTCCTTCACCCTGTGAGCCTCCTGTTTCAGCCTCCCAAGTACTGAAATGACAGACATGAACCCCCATACCAGTTAGTTTTTGCTCTTATAGGGCTGGAAGTAGTAGATGGGCTTTTGCAAAGCGTCTTCTGGGGTTTGTGTGTATAAGAATCACCAGAGCTCTGTCTCCTATGTATATGCAGGGCAAAAGGAAGTGGTATTGGGACTCTGTACGGGTTTTTGTTTTTTTTTTTGTACTGAGGATTGAACCCAGGGATATCCCACCTCTGAAATATACCCTCAGCCCATTTTTTAAATTTATTTTTAAATTTTGAAACAGGGTCTAAGTTACTGATGCTGGCCTCAAACCTGCAATCTTCCTGTCTCAACTTCCAAGCACTGGGATTATAGGTGTGGGTTACCATGCCTAGCTTAGACTGTAATAATAATAATAATAATAATAATAATAACAACAACAACAATAATAAAAATTAATAATTAATATTATCATTAATTATTATATAATTATATAATTATATAATATATAATTATATATTATATAATAAAATTATTATATAATAACAAATAATTAATAATAAATTATTATTATTATTAATTATAATTATTGTTATTATTGCAGGTCTGGGGATGGAACCCAGGGGCATTCGACCTCCGAGCTACACCCCCTGCCCTATTTTTTATTCTTTATTTTGAAACCGGGTCTCACTGAGTTGCAGAGGGCCTAAGTCGCTGAGGCTGGCCTCGAACTGTGATCCTTCAGTCTCGGTCTATGAAATGTTGGGGTGACCACCATGCCTGGCTTGGACTCTCTCTATATATTTTTGGTGGTACTGGGGTCCCTGGAAGTCGTTCTACCTCCGGGCTACACTCCCAGACCTATTTTATATTTTTTTATTTGGAAACAGGGTCTCTTAAGCCAGCGCGGCTGGCTCCGAACCAGCGCGATCCTCCTGTCTCCGTCTCCCAAGCGCCACCACGCCCGGCTGGACTCAATATTTTAACAAGTCTACTGGGTGATTTAGCATCATTAATTGTGTGTGTGTGTGTGTGTATGTGTGTGTGTGTGTGTGTGTGTGTGTGTGTGTGTGTGTTACTGGAGGTTAAACCGGGGGCATTCTACTTCTGACCTGCACCCCTGGCCCTATTTTTATTCTTTATTTTGAAATAAGAGTCTAAATAAGTCTCAGAGGGCCTCAGTAATTAGCTGAGGCTAGTTTCGAACCTGTGATCCTCCTGTCTTGGCCTCTCAAGTACTGGAATTATAAGCAGGCACTACAGTGCCTGGCTAATGCCATTCAATTTTAGACCCTGGAGTTATAACAAAAAGCAACTGAGCTGGCAGATCCCCACTTTCATGCTTTTCCCATAATTCACTGGGATCCCCAGCAAGGGCTTGGCGATAATGTTGAAAGAAAAGCCCAACACATGCTCCTACCCCTAAAATCATCTGTACACCATTATAATTGGGAGCCCGTAAACTAACTTCCTCCTTCCCACCCCTTACTTCTGATTGAATGAACCCAGCCAGGGGCATCCTACCTCTGAGCTACACCTCCATTCATTTTAATTTTTTATTTATTTATTAAAAATTTTTTTTGGTGGTACTGGGGTTCCTGGAAGCCCTTTTACCTCCGGGCTACACTCCCAGACCTATTTTATATTTTTGAAACAGGGTCTCTTACGCCAGCGCGGCTGGCTTCCAACCTGTCTCCGCCTCCCAAGCGCGGGGATTACAAGCGTGCGCCACCACGCCCGGCTAAAAATTTTTTTTATTGGTGTCATTTTTATTTGTATTTTGAAACAGGTTCTCACTAAGTCGCTGAGAGCCTCACTAAATTGCGGAGGCTGGCCTCAAGCCGTGGTCCTCCCATCTCAGCCTCCAAGGACGAGGGTGACAGGCACACACACCTGGCCACCGACTCGCTTTCTGAATTGAATGAAGTCAACCAAACTCCAAAGCTCCCCAGTGTCAAATTCAAGCCAATGTGTAATTCACTTTCCTAGCCTTCACAGTGCTCTCAGACAAATGTCCATCATGACTTGACTAAGCTCATGGCCGAAAAAGCAGACGGACGCCCAGCTCTTTGCTGCACGCCTTGAAGTCCACAAGCTAAGCAAATTTCAAGCCTCCCAAGGGCAGGGTTTCCATCAGCTACCCAAACGTCACCTAACAACCCAGTAAATCTGGAAAACCTCAAACGTGTGAGTTTCCCAGCTGTTCTCTGAGCTGACTGGTGCTTCTGCGAGGTCCCAGTTTCCTGCTAGAGACCCCGGCCTGCGCAGGAGGGTCCTGGGGATTGTCGCTGAATAATAGATGCCTCCTTCTGTGCATTGATTTTTAGTAGCGTGCTCTAAATTATGGCAGCTTCAAGCCGGGCGCGGTGGGCACGCTTGTCATCCCCGCGCTTGGGAGGCGGAGACAGGAGGATCGCGCAGGTTCGAAGCCAGCCGCGCTGGTTTAAGAGACCCTGTTTCCAAAAATAAAAATACTATAAAATATAAAAATATAAAATAGGTCTGGGAGTGTAGCTTGGAGGTAGAAGGGCTTCCAGGAACCCCAGTACCACCAAAATAAATAAATAAATAAATAAATAAATAAATAAACAAACAAATAAATAAACAAATAAATACATAAATAAATCATGGCAGCTTCCTAAAATGCCAGAGAGAGAGAGAGAGAGAGAGAGGTGCTGAGACCAATTTTGCTGGATTCCTTGAGCAAATATCAATTCACTATCAGCAGAGAGGTTTCTATTTTTGAGATCTTTTTTATTTAGTATTTGTGTGGCGGTGTGGTGGTAGTGTATGGTGCTAGGGACCGAACCTAGGGGCATTCTACCTCTGAGCTATACCTCCAGCCTTTTTAAGTTTTTATTTGGAAACAGGGTCTTGCTAAGTTGCAGAGGGCCCCACTGTAATTTGCAGAGGCTGGCCACAAACTGGCGATCTTCCTGTCTCTGCCTCCCAAGTCCCGCACCACTATGCCCAGCTTATTTATTATGTCTCTGAATCAACTAAATTTACCTGACAAATATTTATGGAGTGTCTGCAATGTTGGAGCAATGGCTGGCACGGGGGACGGGGTGGTACGGTCAGCCACACAGAGGCAACCCCTGGCCTTCGACATTTACTTACTATGTCCTAAAATACAACTGGACGGAAGGAACAAGGGATTCGTAATAATAAATAATCTGAAGGACACGAGGAAGAGCTGAAGAGGAGAAAGATGAGGGGAAACTATTCTAGTTTTAGCAAAAACAAAACCACCCATGATTATCACATAGGAGCCCCCAAATTTGCAAGCCTGTGTTAATGCATAAAATTCTTGTAAGGGGGTTTGTATCCTATATACATACAACATATTTATATATTTATCTAATATATACATAATACCTATGCTATATATGTAATATGTACACACACACACACACACACACACACACACACACACACACACACACACAATGGATCGAAACCAGAAGCGTTCTGCCTCTGAGCCACACCTCTAGTCCTATTTTATTTTTGATTTAAAAACAAGATCTCATAGCTGGGTGTGGTAGCACAAGCTTGTAAACCCAGCACTTGGGAGTCTGAGTCAGGAAGATCACAGATTCAAGGACAGCTTCTGCAATCTAGTGAGACCCTGTTTCAAAATAAAAAAATAAAGCCGGCCATGGTGGCGCACGCTTGTCATCCCAGCATTCGGGAGGCCGAAACCGGAGAAGGATCGCGGTTCGCGGACAGCCTCAGCTACTTAGTGAGGCCCTCTGAAACTTAGTGAGACCCTGTTTCAAAATAAAGAATAAAAAAAAAATAGGGCAGGGGGTGTAGCTTGGAGGTTGAATGCCCCTGGGTTCCATCTCCAGACCCGCAAAAAAAAAAAAAAAAAAAAAAAAAAAAAGTAAATTAAAAAAACAGGGCTAGGAGTGTAGCTTGGAGGTAGTACCACAGAAAAGAAAGAAAGGAAGGAAGGAAGAAAGGAAGGAAGGAAGAAAGGAAGGTAGGTCTCACAAAGTTGCTGAGGGCCTCACTCTATTGCTGAAGCTGTCCTTGAACCTGCTACAATCCTCCTGTCTCAGTCTCCCAAGTCCTGGGATTACAGGTGTGGGCTACCATGCCCGGCTTATAGCTACTATATTTCTAATTGCCCTTCATTTTCTAATAAAAATATTTTACAACAGGTATCTAGCCTATTAACACTCTGTGGAATACCATTGAAATTCATATTTTATTTAACGACTGAAGTAATGAGAAGCCATAATGGCATTTTTCTGTGAGATTTAGGGCAGGTGCACAAATACACGTTAGCCACCAGATGGCGCAGTTGGTGTTTACAGGAAATGCCAGGGGAAAAGATCATCTTTGAGGAATTGTTCACACACACACACACACACACACACACACACACACACACACACGCGCGCGCGCGCGCGCGCCACATTTTCTATTTCTTTCACATTTTTTAGTGAAAGGCAAAATGAGAACGGATGAGAAAAAAAAAGAATTTTAAAAAATTAAAATACTTTTACCCAAAACATGTCTATAAAAACTGACTGGGCTCGTAGCCTCTTTTAGATGATCTGACTCCACATGATTACGCTAATGATTCGAATATCTCAATTCCTACAGAGTATCTGCCGCTCAGACAACCTTTTACCTCCTCACCAAACAATTAAATTAAAAAATTATACACAATCTGTAAGAAAAAAAATAAAATGAAGCCTTATATTTTGGTTAAGAGCTCTGCAGTTTTGTGTACAATTTTTTTTTTTTGGTAGTACTAGAAATTGAGTCCAACGGAATTTTACCTCTGAGCTACACTCCCCAGGCATGTGCCACCATGGCTTCCCACTTTATTTTATTTATTTATTTGTTTTTTTGTTTATTCATGTATTTGTTATTTTGTGGTGCTGGGTTATGGAATCCAGGGGCATTCTACCTCTATTTTTTACTCTTTATTTTGAAACAGGGTCTCACTGAGTTGCAAAGGGCCTCATTAAGTAGCTGAGGCTGCCTGCAAACTGCAGTCCTCCTGTCTCAGCCTCCCAAATGCTGGGATTATAAGTGTGTGCCACCATGCCCAGCACCCCACTTAATTTTTATTTTTTTGGTGGTATTGGGGGTGGAACTCAGGTGCTTCCTACCTCTGGGCTATACTCCCAGACCTGTTTTATATTTTATTTAGAAACAGGGTCTCACTAGGTTGCTAAGAGCCTCCCTACGTAGCTGAGGCTGGCTTCGAACCCGTGCGATCCTCCTGTCTCGGCCTCCCAAGAGCGGGGATTACAAGCGTGCGCCACCACGCTCAGCACCCCACTTAATTTTTAAATCACTGCCTATATACTTTCCCAACCTCTTCCAATGTGGTTTTTTTTGACTTTATTAATGTGCACACAGCTACTTTGGTGAGGAAGAGGAGGAATAGCAGAGTGAATGCTGGGTAGAGAGGCTAGAAGAGGCTGGGAGGACTCAGCCCTGAACTCGCCTCCTCTCCCAAGACTGTCAGGCCTGCAAAAGCTGCCCGGTGGTAGCATGATCAGAAATAACAGTAGTATTATAACAATATATTTTGGTCTCTTTAGTGCTATTTACCTTAAATCCAATGTTGTTAACAAAAAATAAGTCATGCTCTCTAAACTTATTGCCATCCAATAATATTATTTTCCTTACATTATTCTTACTTAGGTTCACCAGAATTTTTTTCTACCGTTCTTTTCCTATCAAGGATTCTAAGCCAGGCATGGTGGCGCAGACTTGTCATCCCAGTACTTTGGTGGTTGAGATAGGAAGATCAAAGGTTCAGGGTCAGCCCAGGAGCTTAGAAAGGCCTTCCACAACTTAGTGAGACCCTGCTTCCAAATTAAAAAAAAAATAAATAGGACAGAGGATGCAGCTCAGAGGTAGAATACCCTTGGGTTCGATCCCCATTAACTATCTCTCACTATCTCCCTCTCTCTCTCTCTTTCTCTCTCTCTCCTCTCTTCTTCCTTTTATTCTCTCCTCTCTCCTCCCTCCAACACTCCTCCTCCTCCTTCTCTTTTCTCCTCCTCCTCCTCCTCCTCCTCCTCCTCCTCCTCCTCCTCCTCCTCCTCCTCCTCCTCCTCCTCCCCTTCTTCTTCTTCTTCTTCTTCTTCTTCTTCTTCTTCTTCTTCTTCTTCTTCTTCTTCTTCTTCTTCTTCTCCCCCCCCCCCTCTCTGATTGAGGAAGAAAACAGTTCAAATAATGCTATGCCTAAAGGCACCAGCCTGCTAGAATTTTCCCTTCTCTGAAACCACAAAGCACCAACATCTCTGTATTTATGACAATGCCTCCTACCAGACCCTTCCAGGACAGTGCAGGCCTGTGTTCTCCACAATGCTCCAACCACAGAGGGGCACCCAGTAACCCAACATGCTAAGGAGGGATTAGAAACCGCACCCGTTCAACCCAGCCGGCATTTATCCACTTGACCTCATTTAGGTCCTCTGTAGCCCGACTCCTCCCCTCCCCTGGCTGCATAGTAATGATGGGACCGCCCCAGACTGTACAGGGGCTCTCTCTTCTGCCAACAGGGCCCCTTTCAGGCTCACACTGACTTTCTCTTTCTGCTGTTGACCTGTGCCCTTTGCCCTCCTTTGTTTCTCTTTCTGCTGTTGACCTGTGCCCTTTGCCCTCCTTTGTTTCTCTTTCTGCTGTTGACCTGTGCCCTTTGCCCTCCTTTGTTTCTTTCTGCTGTTGACCTGTGCCCTTTGCCCTCTTTTATTTCTCTTTCTGCTGTTGACCTGTGCCCTTTGCCCTCCTTTGTTTCTCTTTCTGCTGTTGACCTGTGCCCTTTGCCCTCCTTTGTTTCTCTTTCTGCTGTTGACCTGTGCCCTTTGCCCTCCTTTGTTTCTCTTTCTGCTGTTGACCTGTGCCCTTTGCCCCCCTTTGTTTCTCTTTCTGCTGTTGACCTGTGCCCTTTGCCCTCCTTTGTCCTAACCATGCTCATATATGAAGGTGTCACGACTACTATCATTAATGATGACAGAGGTGGGCTAAAAGTAAATTTTAAAGTAAAGAAAAAATACCTCTCCTTTTGAGGTGCCATGCTGACGTTCACAAATGCTCTTTTAAATCCTGTTTGGAACAATGGGAAAAAATACAAACAAACAAGCCCAATACAGAATAATATTAAAATTGATAATTTAACCTTCAAAAGACATGCAGGTCTCTTAGTGACATTTTACTCGGGCAAAAAATGAATGGAATGTAGCTGAGCATGTCAACATGAAAGAGTATGTCAGCCAGGCCTGACGATGCACGCCTCTAACCCCGTACCTGGGAGGCTGGGGCAGGAGGATCGCGGTTTCACAGCCAGCCTCAGCAACTTAGCGAGAATTCCAGCAACTTAGCGAGACCCTATTTCAAAATAAAAAATAAAAAAGATGGGTTGGAGTTGTAGCTTGGAAGTAGACCGATCCTGTGTTCATTCCCCAGTAACACACACACACACACACACACACGCCCCTCCTGGCATCCCAAAACCTTCCCTGGGCCAGAGGTCCTCAAGCCAGAGCCTCGGATGAGCACGGTGTGGAGGGAGGACCAGTGAACATGTGCGTTTCCTAGAGCAAACTTTGGCGTTCCCCATTCTGCAAATCTAAATTTTTTTTGATGTGGGTGGTACTGCAGATTGAACCCAGATGCATTCTCCCTTGAACAGCACTCCCCAGACCTATTTTTTTACTTTGAAATTGGGTCTCCCTAAATTGCTGAGGCTAGCCTCAGACCTGACATCCTCCTGTCTCAGCCTCCTAAGTACTGGGAAAACAGGCCTGAGCCACCACATCTGGTATTAGCATTCTCAAGTAGACTTGCTTCTCACATTTAAAGTATCTCATTTAAAAGGCTGTCAAAATGTCACCTGTTTTGTAGCAGCTGGAAAAAGTCCTGGGCTCGGCGTGAGAGTGACCTTAGACATACCAGTCTTACAGGAATACGTATTTCAAAACGACAGGCGGATGATCTTCTCGGCGTCTGAACTTCTAGGTCCTCTCATGTCTCTCACTGTTCTGAAATGTTTGATGTCCAGAATTTTCAGAATTGGAGACACTGAATATATGTTTTCCAAACCATTCATTATTACATCACCATCCAGGCAGCAAGTACAAGAAAATTCTTTCTTTCATGTAAAGTCTTTAAAATCAGGCCTATTTTACAAACACGCAAGTAGAAAATTTATAATAAATCCTTGATTCTCTTTTCTGTGTGTATGTGGTGTTAAGGATTGAACCCAGGTATATTGAGATAGACCCCCCAGCCCTATTTTTTTTCATTTTCTTTTTTTCTTTTTTTGGTGGTACTGGGGTTCCTGGAAGCTCTTCTACCTCCGGGCTACACTCCCAGACCTATTTTTACATTTTTATTTGGAAACAGGGTCTCCTAAACCAGCCCGCGGGGCTGGCTTCGAACCTGCGCGATCCTCCTGTCTCTGCCTCCCAAGTGTGGGGATTACAAGCGTGCCCACCACGCCCGGCCTATTTTATTTTTTCTAATAAAATACAGTCTTGCTAAGTTGCGGAGGGCCTCACTAAGTAGCTAAGGCTGGCCTTGAACCCATGACCCTCTGGTCTAAGGCTCCCAAGAATTGAGATGACACCATTTTTCCATATTTCTTATTTGATTCGCCCTTGTTCAACCTTTTTCATCAAACAGAGGGGCTACAGGATATTCTCCACTCCGTATCAGGGCAAGGAGATAGGAAAATCTGCAATCCAAGCTGAAATTCTCCTCTGGACAAATCAGAAACATCCCCGTTTCCAGGTCCAATATTGCAAAGCAATAAAACAATCAAGCAAAAATACACACTCAGACACATGCTCTCAAATTAGACTCCAAAGTCACATTTGATTTTACCTGCACCATACTCTGCTTATGCTTCTAGAATTCTGTACTGCCCAGGATGGAAACCATTAACCAAGCGTGGCTATTAAAATATAAATGATTAAGCCGGGCGTGGTGGCGCACGCTTGTCATCCCCGCGCTTGGGAGGCGGAGACAGGAGGATGGCGCAGGTTCGAAGCCAGCCGTGCGCGCTGGCTTAGGAGACCCTGTTTCTAAATAAAAATATAAAATAGGTCTGGGAGTGTAGCCCGGAGGTAGAAGGGCTTCCAGGAACCCCAGTACCTCCAAAAAAAAAAAAAAAAAAAGATTAAAAATGCACCTGAATTAAATATTCAGCACTTACATTGTGTTTGTTCCTTCCTATAGAACCCTTGGCTGGCTGCTGTTTAGTCAGTGTAGATAGAGAGTATTTCCATCAAAAAATGGTCTACTGCTTAGAGCTACTATAGATGTGTTCTGAGCTAATACTGGGGAAAGGATTCCTTGTTGTTTGATTCCAAGAATCATAGAAAAGAAATAATGGATTTTCTTTCTTTCTTTCTTTCTTTCTTTCTTTCTTTCTTTCTTTCTTCCTTTCTTTCTTTCTCCTCCCTCCCTCCTTTCTTTTTCTTCTTTTTCTTTTTTTCTTTCACTTTCTTTTCTTTTTTTGTGGTGCTGGGATTAAACCCAGGGCATTCTGCCTCTGAGCTATACCTCCATCCCTTTGCATTTTTTTATTTTGAAACAGGATCTCCAACATGAGATTCTCCTGTCTCAGCCTCCCGAGTGCTGGGATTATAGGCATGCACCATCACACTCAGCTTTCTCTAGTTTCTTAATGAGAATATTAGCAAGATTTTACAGTTTTATAGTGTCTGGGACATACAGTGGTCAGTAAGTGAAAATGAAGTTAGCTGAGAGAATGAATACAATTTACGTTGTATTCATGTAAATTCTCACTTGATTCTTAATAAAACCCCACGGAAAACTAGGCTGGTAATTCCATTTTATAGATGAGGAAACCAGAGTTTAAGGAATTTGGCTAATATTAAGTCAGCAAAATTAAGAGACGAAATCAGGCATGATATTGAATACCTGTAATCTCAGTACTTGAAAGGCCAGGACAGGAAGATTGAAGCTTGAGGCCAGCCTTAGGAACTTACTGAATCTCTGTTCCAAAATAAAAAATAAAAAGGACTGGGAGTGTAGCTCAGAAATTGAATGTGCCTGGCCGGGCGTGGTAATCCCCGCACTTGGGAGGCGGAGACAGGATGATCACGCAGGTTCGAAGCCAGCCGCACTGGCTTAAGAGACCCTGTTTCCAAATAAAAATATTAAAAAAAATAGGTCTGGGAGTGTAGCCTGGAAGTAGAAGGGTTTCCAGGAACCCTAGTACCACCAAAAAAATAAAAAAAATAAAAAATAAAAAATAATAAAAAAAGAAATTGAATGCCTCTGGTTTCAATTCCTAGTACCCCCTTCCAAAAAAAAAAAAAAAAAAAAAAGAAAGAAAGAAAGAAAGAAAGAAAGAAAGAAAGAAGAAACCATGTTTCTTTAGGTGTGTGTGTTGGGGGGGGTACTGGGGATTGAACCCAGGGGCTCAGATACTCTGAGCTACCTCGCCAGCTCTTTTTATTTTTTATTTTGAAACAGGGAGGGTCTTGCTAAGTTGCTGAAGGTCCCCCTAATTTGCTGAGGCTGGTCTTGAACTTGCAATCCTCCTGTCTTAGTATCCCTAGTACTAGATCGAGGTGTGTACCACCCTTAAAACCTTGTTTCTTGACTTAAGTTTAGAAGGGAGTTGGAGCGCAAAACTGAGTGGTTACGCTACATTTTTAAGAACATTTGTGCTACATTTTTAAGAACATTCTAGAGCAATTCTCCTAAAGGTAAACCCACTGTCTTGCTATTTTACCGCAACATTGCATGTAGTTTTGCAATATATTTCTTATTTCTGTGTGTTGGAAAACTTTATAAGTGGTTCTCATTCCCACATCCTGCGTGATTCTGAGTTTGTGCATTTGATAACACTCTTTTACAAACTGACTTTAAATTACACCTGATCCCCAAAATAACAGTTGTTATTGTGTTATTATCTGACAATGTTGATTCTGAATACATTCCCTTAATTATTTAATTAAAAGCTTTCATGGAGTTGGATGTGGTCGCGTCCTGTACTTGGGACGCTGAGACTGGAGGATCGCAGTTGGTAGCCAGTCTCACCCTGATACCCTGTTTATAAATAAAAATAAAAAAATAAGAAGGACTTCCAGGAAGATGGTGACCAAAGAAAGTAGCACATATCAGTCCTGCTGACACTGGATCTCCATGTCTGTGAAAACAGTATCTTAACCAGTATAAATTTGAACAGAATATCTACCATTGAACAAAAGTACAGGACCAGATTGTTTCCCAAGTAAATTTAATAAAACCTTTATAGAAGAGCTAATCTCAATACTCTTCAATCTATTCCATGAAAAAAAATTGGACTCTCCTGAATGCATTCTATGAAGCCAATATCACATTAATACATTAATACCAAAAAAATAAAGAAAGCTCAAGAAAAGAAAACTATAGGCCTATATCATTGATGAACTTAGACCCAGAACTGCTAACCAAAATACTAACAACCCACATTTAAAACCACATCAAGAAAATCATACACCATGACCAAGTAGGTTTCATCCCAGGGATGAAAGGCTGGTTCAACATATGCAAAAAAAAAATTCCATGTAATTGATCACATAAACAGAACCAAAGACAAAAATCACATGATCATTTCAATAGATACCAAAAACGCATTTTTCAAAATCCAACACACATTTATGCTGAAAGCACTGTAGTGAATTGGAATAGAAGAAACATACCTCAACATCATCAGGAAAACATAAAATAGGCCCACAACCAACATCATACTAGGTAGGGAAAAACTGCAAGAATTCCCCTAAAAATAGAAACAAGACAAGAATGTCCATTTCACCACTCCTCTTTAATATAGTACTTGAGACTCTAGCCAGAGCAATAAGGCAAGAGAAGGAAATCAAAGGAGTACAAACAGGAAAAGAAGAACTAAAAATATCACAGATGGCATGATACTTTGCTTAGAAGACCCCAAAAATTCAACAAAGAGGC
>NC_137808.1:1465000-1477500 GCF_963383645.1 Muscardinus avellanarius
CTATGACTTTCAGGGGTTAAATGAAGGACAAGGGGCATATCTAGGCGGACTCAGAGTTTTGTGGGGTTTTTTTTTTTTGAGAACTAGGGATTGAACGTGGGCGCATTCTACCTCTGAGCCACACCCCAGCCCTCTGTTGCTTTGTCTTGAAACAGAATCTCCCTATATCATTAAGATTCTGACTATGTTGTTGAGGCTGTCCTTGAATCTTGGATTTTTACCAGGCCTGGCTGACATGGAGAATTAAAAAAAATTTTTTTTATTGGTGCATTATATTCATACCTCATATTGGGGTAAAAAAAACTTGCGTGTACGTACATGCACACATCACTGATTTAACCCCCACCCAATTCCCACCCCATTCCCTCCCCGTCCCTCCTTCCCTTGCTCGGCTTAGTGGTTGGCTTCGATATGTTTAAGTACATTGTGCGTTTTAGAGATTTTCCTGACATTGAGGATTTTTAAGACAATGAAATTATTCTATACGATACTCTAATACTGAACACATGGCATTAATTATACGTTTGTCAAAACCCAATGGATTCACCAAGGGCGAATCCTAATACAAACTAAGAACTCTCGGTAGTAATGACATAGTCAGTGTCTATCCAATCATTTATTTTTTCTTTTTGTAGTACTTGGGATTGAACCCAGGCCTATTTTACTTCTGAACTACACCCCAGTCCTACTTTACTTTTTATTTGGAAACAAGGTCTCATGAAGTTGCGGAGACGTTCACACGAAGTTGCTGGGGCTAATCTGGAACCTGCGATCCTCCAGTCTCAGCCTCTCAAATACTGGGGTGACAGGCGTGCACCACCACACCCAGCTCAATCTACTGACCGCAACACTCAACATTCGTGCCAGTCCGGTGGGGATGTTAGCGGTAGGGATGCTGGGGTTTATGGGAAATTCCTGACTTTCCACTTTATTTTGCTGTGAACCTAAAACTCCTCTGAAAAATCAAGTCTATTATAGAAAATGGAACATTTAAAAGACAAGGATCTTTACTGACTTCCTCTGCCTCTATCTCTGACCTCCTGCATTCTGCTTTTTCTGATTTGGTTATAATAGAAAATGAAAGCTGGGTCCTGGGAACAACCCTGGTCTGCTGATTGTCTGACTCTGTCCGGAGGACGCCCAGTCTCTCCCTCCCTGCTGGGATCCTCAGAGGCAATGGAGAAAATGAGAGTCATTTCCAAACGCACAGGAGAGACTAGAATCTCCAGTCTACAAATTGAGTTCTGCCCGCAGGTGTATCTCGTTGGCCAGCACTTTATTTTATTTTTAATTTGAACAACTTGCAAAAATTTAAAACTGCTGTCAACTAAAATGAAAAAAAAAATCAGAATCAGGCGTAGCGGTGCACACCTGTGATTTCAGTACTCGGCAAGCTGGGATAGGAGGATCGCAGGTTCAGAACCAGCCTCAGCAACTCAGCAAGATTCTCGGCAATCTAGTGAGACCCTGTTTCCAAATTAAAAAAAAAAATCAGGGCTGGGAGTGTATCTCAAAGGTAGAATGCCCCGGGATTCAATTCCCCAGCGCTATAAATTAAAATTAATTAATTAATTAGATCAGAGCTAGCAATCAAAGGGCCAGATCTCTGTGAAGCAATTCTCTGCTGAATGTGCTCTGTTTCATTTCCAACATTTTTCTAGCCCCCAGAGGTAACAATGGTTGAGTTCCCTGGCGAATGGGGTCACATCTATTTATACAATTCAAGGCGTGTTTCTATTGACCAGCGGATTATTTCCTGGCAAACACATTGCGAGTTGAAAAATCTTGTACGTCAAAAATCTATTTAGTACGCCTAACCTACCTGCCATCCTAGTTTGGCAATACAGCGCACAGCTGAGCACCAAATGTTTACCCTCTGAGAGCTGGAGTTCACTCCCCCTGCCTGGCATCTCAACAGACTATCGGCCTCATGTTGCTAGCCTGAAAATAATAAAAAAAATCTAAATTCAAAATTCAGAATTCAAGCTATGATTTTTACTACACGCATACAATTTTTGTTCCATTAGTAGAGAAAGAAAAACACGCTAACCTGAACCTTCCTAAGTGAACTCAAACGTAGATGAGTGCTATATATGATTCTGGAGACTGAACCCAGAACCTTATGCATGATCACTGACCTACATCCCAGCCTGGTGTGTGTGCGTGTGTGTGTGCGCGTGTGTGTGTGTGTGTGTGTGTTTTTGTGGGAGAGATTGACCTTGGGTGCATTCTACCTTCCAGCTACACTCCAGACCTTTTCACTTTTTTATTTTGAAACAGGGTGTTGCTAAGATGCCGAGGGTCTGATTGATGAGGCTGGTTGCAAACCTGCAGTCCTCCTGTCTCGGCCCCCCAAGTACTCACATTACAGTCATGCACCGCCATCTCTGATTCTGGATTAGTCCTTTTTTTTTGTGGTACTGGGGATGGAACTCAGGGGCATTCTATCTTCGAACTATACTCCAGCCCTATTTTTTATTCTTTATTTTTGAAACAGGGTCTCACTGAGTTGCAGAGGGCCTCGCTAAGTAGCTGAGGCTGTCCGCGAACCGTGATCCTCCGGTCTCAGCCTCCCGAATGCTGGGATTATAAACATGTGCCACCACGCCTTGCCCTGGATGAGTACCTTTTAAACTACGAAATTCAGCTGGGTATAGTAGCGCATGCTTGCAATCCCAGTATTTATAAAGCTGAGAAAAAAGGATCACAGGTTCAAAGACAGCCTCAGCAATTTAGCAAAGCTCTCAGTAACCTTGTGAAACTCTGTTTCAAAAATAAAAACAAAAACAATTTTAAAAAGGGCTGGAGTGTGGCTCAAAGGTAGAATGTCTCTAGATTCAACCCCCAATACCACACACATACACACACACACACAAAAAAAAACAACCTCACAACACAATTCATTGACGATATGAAAATACCAAACTAAGGTAATATAAATCTGTTGTACCCTACAAAAAAATTCCAGAATCTTCCAAAAAGCAGAAACTTACAAAGGTGTTAATATCACACGAGCATCTACTACTTGAATAAACAATGAATATGCAAAAAGGAGCAGAAGCCAGACACAGCGGCACACGCCTGTCATCCCAGTACTTTGGAGGCTGAGACAGGAGGATAGCAGGCTTGAGGCCAGCCTCAGCAACTTAGTGAGACTCTGCTTCAAAATATAAATAAAAAAAAGATCAGGCTGGGATTGTATCTCAGAAGGAGAATACCCATGAGTTCAGCCGCCAAAACCACAAGAAAAAAAAAAAAAAGAAAATTAAAAATTAAAAGGACTGGGGATGTAGATCAGAGGTAGAACGCCCCTGGATTCAATCCCTAGTACCAAACAACAACAATAACAACTCCAACAACAAAAACCAAGAGGGAGCGAAGATGTATCATGAGACACAGGGGACTTGAAATTTTTATTTCTAGTTTAACCTTGAATCATTTGGGGGACTTCGAAGAGCTTTCTAATTTCCTGGCCTGCAGTTTTACTGGTATTCTTTTAGGGACTCGAGTAACCAAAGCTCCCAGAAGAGTGTTTCTTAGAATACTTACTCTTAGCATTCTTAGAATACTAAGTAATCTTAGAATACTCACTTCTTGAAAGACACGCCATTTCCAAAGAGTTTGGGAATGCTGCCCTCAGGTATCTGGCTTTAAAAGGCGACCTTTGCAGTATCGGATATTTAGGAGAGACCCCACAGGGATGAAACTTGGTTAGCTTTGTGTCATCTAGCGCATTTTGTAAATTTACCTGGCAGAAGAAGCAGCTATTAACTTGGCTCAGCGCTTTCATCCCAGGGCGCACACTCTGAAGAGTCCCAGCTACACCGAGATCCACCCAGCTCCAGAGTCTGTGGGGCCTGCGAGGGGTTTTAAATATAGGTCTAGAATACGAGAGATTGGCGCTTTAGAGTGCTTCTAATTAATCCATTTGCATTCGGTCCCCCTTTTTTTTCCCTCTTGGAGATAACACTGTGTTTTCCTCTCTTGTTATGGTAACTAGGAAGGCCGGGGCGTGGTGGTGCTCACGCTTGTCATCCAGCTTTCGGGAGGCTGAGACCTGGAGGATCACGGTTCGCGGACAGCCTCAGCTACTTAGTGAGGCCCTCGGCAACTCAGTGAGACCCGGTTTCAAAATAAAGAATAAAAAATCGGGCAGGGGGTGTAGCTCGGAGGTCGAATGCCCCTGGGTTCCATCCCCAGACCCACAAAAAAAAAAATAAATAAAAAAAGATAACTAGGAAACAGATTAGCAACAGAAAGGATATTTTCCCGTTGCATGCTTGCAATTTGATTTTCCAAGGTCTCCCTTCTCTGGTTATAATGGGCGACCGTCCCTTCCAAAGTGGCCATTATGCAGCTAAAATCTGAAAGTCTGGCGAGAGCTGAGATGTTGTGGAACAACTGAGAAAGCATAATTACCGTACAATGGTGCCTCCTGATTTGCATACTGTGGGCCTGCCTCCCGATGGGCGAAGAGAGGCTTTTTGGGGAAATTCGTTCCGCATCGCGGTTTCTCCCTTTCTATTTCTCTTGTGCACCTTGGGTCCAATGAGCGTGCTTTATTACCCACATTGGAAATAAATCAGAATTAAAAAAAAAATCTATTTCCCATGAACGAGGCAAGCTTAATCTTTTATGGCTCCTAGGGGGGGCACTCTGGGAGCCCCTGAAAAATATAGCTCCTTCCGGAACACTAAATTCCTTGAAAGAGCCATGGAGAGACTATTTCCTTCTAGATGTGACACCTGAAAATAGGTATCGAGGAGTTGGCCTGTGAGCCGACTGTACCAGATATTAAGCAAACCATTCAGTTTTATGAGGATAAATGCAAATTTACACTTATCTTTCTCCCTCTCTCCCTCCCTCCCTTTTTTTCCTTTTTTGGTACTTATGATTGAACCCAGAGATGTTCTACCTCCAAGCTATATGCTCAGCCCATTTTATTCTGAAACAGGGTCCTGCTATGTTGTTTAGGCTGGCCTCAAACCTGCGATCCTCCTGTCTCAGTCTCCCAAGTACTGGGATTAAAAGTGTGTGCCCACCAAGCCCATTTTAATCTTTAAAACATTCTAAAGAGGAATTCAGTAGTTATTCGTGTGTGTGTGTGTGTGTGTGTGTGTGTGTGTGTGTGTGTTATACTGTGTCCTGAACCCAGCGGCATTTTACTCTGAGCTATATAACCAGTCCTATTTTTTTTTTTATTTTATTTTTGGTGGTACTGGGGGTGGAACCCAGGGGCTTTCTACCTCCGGGCTATACTCCCAGACCTTTTTATATTTTTTTATTTGGAAACAGGGTCTCACTAAGTTGCTGAGAGCCTCACTAAGTAGCTGAGGCTGGCTTCGAACCTGTGAGATCCTCCTGTCTCTGCCTCCCAAGTGCAGGGATTACAAGCGTACACTACCATGCCTGGCTATTTATTTTATTTTTTAATTGGAAACAGGGTCTCAATAAGTTGCAGAGGGTCTCAGCAAATTGCTGAGGTTGGCCTCCAACCTGTAATCCTCCTGTCCCAGCCTTCCAAGTCTTGGGATTATAGGCGTGTGCCTCCACACACAGTCAGCTTCCCCCCTTCTGTCTGACAAAGGTTTGTGGTAGTTCTTAAGGTAAAAGCCCCTTAATGGATCTTCATGAATTGACATAGTTTTATGGAAAGTCTTTTTTTCCCCCCTTTCCTGATGCCTTTACTAAATGCTATAGGATATCTATTGTCTTTCTTTCTTTCTTTTTTTTTTTTTTTTTGGTGGTACTGGAGTTCCTGGAAACCCTCCTCTGGGCTGCATTCCCAGACCTATTTTTTATATTTTTATTTGGAAACAGGGCCTCTTATACAAGCGAGGGGCTTCGAACCTGCGCGATCCTCCTGTCTCCGCCTCCCAAGCGCGGGGATGACAAGCGTGCCCACCACGCCCGGCTATCTATTGTCTTTCTATATTATCTGTCTCCTTCCCTCCCAGACAACTCCAGTGATGAGTAAAATTTGGAATGTTACATAGTCTATTTGGACTCTCCAAGTGGAATGTAACTCTTGAGCTTTGGAACCATGCCTCCATCTCAAATAACAACAATAACAACAACAACAAGCCAATTACACTTTGGGCGCTTACTGGTGTTTACTGACGGAAGGAAATGAGCTAATCTTCAGTTGAAAAGATGAGGCAGTTAGTGATTCCCTTTGGATTTTATGATTTTTTTCCAACTCCAGGAATAATGGTGCTTTGAAACTGTCCACCCATATTCGCTCACACGAAACTCAACTCAGACCTTCGTCAGGTGGTCGGTCTGAGGCAAGGAGCTTAGCTACCTCATGGAATAGAGCAAGGCCTGCCTTCCCATCCCCTCTCAAATGCCACCCTGTGGAGCCCAAGCAGCCGTCTTGACTTCCTCCCTGGATGCAGCCACCTGACCTTGAAATGCCCTACTTACAAAATCATGAGCGAAGCCAACCTCTTTTCTTCACCGACCGCCCAACTTAGGGTGTTCTGTTATAGAAACAGAAAAAGGACCGAGGCCGTAGAGCTCTGGGGAGAGGAATCCAGGTGTGACAACCTGTGTCTCTTTGCTTTAAAGGAAGGGACGGGGATCTACACTGCTTTGTCTATTTTGCTGATAGACAAACCACTAGCAGATAGCATAAGTGCCCATAAAAGTCTACAGGAGTGGGTAGTCAGTCTAGATGCCCCTGCCATATATTTTTAATAAATGAGTGTCTGTATTTGTGTGTATTATTAGGATCATGAACTCTTAGGCTTTCAGTCCGAAAAATACTCAAGAGCAAGCCAGGTGCGGTGGTGCACACCTGTAATTCTAATACTTGGTTGGCTAAGACAGAAGGGCCGTGGCTTCCAGGCCAGACTTGGAAATTAGCAGGACCCTCAGCAACTTTATGAGATCCTAATTCAAAGTAAAAAAAAAAGTAAAAAAAAAAAAAAGTCTAGAGCCCCTGCCTTCCAGGGGTGCTCTTTTCTCTGCTCTAAGATGCTCGGAATCGTGTTAAACTGATTCCCATAAAGATCCTAAAACCACTGAAGGCTGTTTTTTTCCTACCAACCTGTGGTTCCTCCATTTATCACGCAGGCTGTACTGCAAACACCATCAAATCGCCCAAGCCATATTTTAGGAAGAAGAAGAGACTGTCATCTCATTGAGAATGTATGAAAATAAATCCACCTGATATATATATATATATATATATATATATATATATATATATATATATTTGAACAGTTCCGGCAAGACTTGATAAAAGCATCATCATCTTTGGGTGAATTTTATTGCTGATGGCAAGCGGAGGCTTAGACCCCGAGGGGCCTCATGGAGAGCTCACTGCTTACGTCCCCTCTCCGTGTAAGTGCAAGTGTGTTTACATATTTTCCTCTGATCTATCCATTTGAATAACAGAGTGTTAGAGTAGAAAGAGGCCTATTACATCCTTTAATCAGACATCTGAATCTGAAGTCTGCACATTTATAGGTCATGAGGTCTCCGAGGCTCTCGTGAGCTTTTTTTTTTTAATTTTATAATTCTTTTTGTGTGTGTAAGTTACTGGGGATTGAACTCAGGAGCATTTGACCTTTGACCTACATCCCCAGCCCAATTTTTATTTTTATTTTTATTTTTTTTTTACTTTGAATTAGGATCTCATAAAGTTGCTTGAGGGTCTTGCTAATTTCCAAGTCTGGCCTGGAAGCCACGACCCTTCTGTCTTAGCCAACCAAGTATTAGAATTACAGGTGTGCACCACCGCACCTGGCTTGCTCTTGAGTATTTTTCGGACTGAAAGCCTAAGAGTTCATGATCCTAATAATACACACAAATACAGACACTCATTTATTAAAAATATATGGCATGAGAGACATAAAGTGTTACTGTTTGCCTTTACTGTTTTTCTGTGTAGAATTCAGTAGTGTTAAACACATATATGTAAGCCAGGTGTGGTGGCACACGCCTATAATCCCAGGACTTTGGAGGCTCAGACAGGAGGATGACAGTTTTGAAGACAGCCTCGGCAAGTAGCAAGACTCTCATCAATCTAGTGAGACCTTGTTTCAAAGAAAAAAAAAACTGGGTTGAGGGTATAGCTCAATCCTGAGCATTAAAATACATACCTAAATAAGTAAATACATAAATACATGCATACATACATAAATGTACAAATAAATTCATGTAGCCAGGTGTGGTGGTGCACACTTGTATTCCCAGTACTTGGGAGGCTGAGACAGGAGGATTGCAGGTTCGTGGCCAGCCTCAGATACTTAGTGAGGCCCTCTGCAACTTAGTGAGACACTACTTAAAAATAAAGAATTAAAAAAGGGCTGAGGGTGTAGCTCAGAGGTAGAATTCCCCTGGGCTCAATCCCAGTCCTGAGGGGGGAAAATACATTCATGTTGTTTGTTGTATGACCAATCTCTAAAGTATTTGTATGTCGACCCTTGACTCCACCCCTGCTCTAGGAGAATATATAAACAAGGCACTTTCCTAATCCCCTAAACACACGTATCCTAAGGAGCTGTCCATGCAGTCTCTCAGATCAACCCTACCTAAGCTGCAGAGCACAGGTATTATGGTTTGGAGGTTCTTTGTCCCCCCAAAAAAACTCATATTAAAATTCGGTAACCAATACCGTGGTGTTAGGGCATAGGGTGTTTAGGAGGCACTGGTATCCAGGCATGGTGGCACACACCTGTGAAGTGGAGGCGGGAAGATTACAGGTTTGAGGCTGGCCTCAGCACCTCAGCGAGGCTGTTCCAAATAAAACCAAAATAGGGTTGGAGGTATAGTTTGGAGATAAAATGTGCCTGGGTTCAATCCCCAGTGCCATAAACAAAGCAAAACAAAACTACAAGCACCACAACAAAAAGGCATTAGTGTCTTTCTGGGGAGCCCGTATTATTTCTTAAGAGGATGGATTACTTATCACAAGAGTGAGCGGTTACAGACAAGTCAGTCCTTACGTACCCGTCTTCTCTGGACAAGCTCCTGCAATCTCTAGTCATGCGATGCCATCAACCGTGTTGTGACACAGAATCCCTTGCCACAAGATGAAGCCACCTTTTCTTAAACTTCCCTAAACAAACACACACACACATACACACACACACACACACACACACACACACACACACACACACTCAGCCAAGCCGGCTTGGTGGTACATGTAGGAGGACCACTGGATTGAAGCTAGCCTCAGCAACTTCCTGAAACTCTCAGCAACCTAAAGAGACCCTGTTTCAAAACAAATTTTAAAAAGGGTTTAATATCTAATACCACAAAGAAAAAAAATATTTCCAGGTACGTGGGAATAGGATCCGAATCACGGGTAGGCATCGCAGTGAGAATTATTTCCGTGGCCTCTGAGGTTGAGGCTGGCTGAAGGTCCAGTGATTATCATTCAGGAGCTTCAGGAAGAATTATCTCTCCCCCTTTACTATAATACTCAAACTCCAACGGTCTAAATCTGAACATATGCTACGATTTCATCAGAAATGTGCACAGAAGTGCGGCCAAGTGGCGATCTCTTCAGGCTATTATATATTCTCTCACGTGGAGAGCTCCTGCATGTTCTGTCATGACCCCACAGGGATACTGTTAACACAGAACAGCTCAGATCCCACCGAGGCATGTAGGGGCCACTTACTGGCCGGTGGTATCAAACACAGAGGGAAAATCATAGCCACACACTCCAATCTGCCTCCCACGTTCTCCGACGTGGTCCCCCTTCCTCAGCTTCTCTGGGCAGCTGTTTGGGGTGCATCCATATTCTATCCTTCCATTTGCCTCCCTTCTCCGGACTCCCACCCCTTTCTCCTGGTTTTATCTTTCTCTGCCACTTTCGCCATCATCCCTTCTTTATCCAGCACCTAATACTCACTGGATGCTGGGATCCTCTGTTATGCTTAGATCCAGAATGTTCCCTGTACAGTATCATCAGGGGATAAGTCCACTGTAATGGATTTACTGGGTGGTCACCTAGGCAGAGGAGTATGGCTTGAGAAGGAGCGTTTCTGGGGGGCATTGCTTATTGTTCTCTCGCTTCTGGGCTCCGTGATCTGAGAGCAGAGCATTCTCTCTCCTCTCTCTTTTTTTGTCCCCCCCCACCATGCCCTGAGCTCTGCAGACCAAGCCTAACATGGATCGAACCCTGAAATATCCCCCAAACTGTGAGCAAAGAAATCTTACCTCTATATTGTGTGACTGGTTGTTTTGGATTAAAGCAGTGAGAATCTTGACCAAGAGACCACCCAACATTAATCCCTAGCTCAAATCCCAGGGCCCGCCGTGGTTCTCGGGAAGATGACAAGGGCCTGTTTCCTGTCTCTAGATGCTTATGGCTAACTTCCAAAGGTGTACGTAGCTTGCAGGGGACTGGAAAAGCAGCAGGAGGGGTGAAGGATGACCTTCAGAGGAGGTAGGATTTGGACTTGAAGACATGGGGCAAAAAGCACCTTTGAAAATTCCAAAAGGTGGTAACTGCCAGGGAGTAGAGAGGAGCTGAATTTAACTTTGTATTATCTGACAGTTCTATTATGAGGACTGCCTGCTTGGGACAGAGCTCAGCATATGGCATAGATAACCCCATTTAATCTTCTTTAAGCTATGGAAAATGATCACACAGGTGGAGAGATTGAGGCATAAACGAATTCCTTTGCTTCTCTGGTTAAAAAATAGCGCTGCTCAAATCTGGTCTTAGGAAAGCCAACTAACCAAAGCCCCTCCACCAGTTAGTGGTAGAACCCAAGCTTGGCGTGATGGTGTGTGCCTGTAATTCTAGTATTTTGGAGGCTGAGGCAGAGAAGGACTGTAGGTTCGAAGACATCCTTGGCAACTTAGGGAGGCCTTCAGCAACCTAGTGAGACCCCGTTTCAAAACAAAAAGTAAAAAGGGATGGAGTGTAGTGTGAAAGCAGAATGTCACTGGGTTCAACCCCCAGCATGACAGGAAAGAAAGAGAGAAAGAAAGAAAGAAAGAAAGAAAGAAAGAAAGAAAGAGAGCCCAGACCCTTACCCACTAGGTTTTACTAAGTTCAAAGTGAAATAGCACTCCAGTTTAAAACAGAGAAGAAAAGAAATTCCACATTCCATGGATAAGTAATGTTGGAGGCAGGGATAAGACATCTTTTAAGGTCTAAGTAAAGCATGAAAATGTTTTTCCATTTAATTTTTATTCTGCATATAAACAGGCACGCAAACAAATAAAACTCCCTCACCACGGGTAACTTTCTCCTGTCCCTTTCAGAGTCCCACAGATTATTCCAGATGAAGAAATTTCTACCATTTCTGTCCTCTTTCTTTGTACCCTCCCTTCTGATTGCCTTCATTGTCGGTTGTTATTGTGTGACAAGGGTATTTTAATAGAGTTAGTTAAGAGAAGATTCTAGAAATCCATACTAAATCTATATTGGACATGCAGGTTTCCATGGTGATTTTGTGGTATGTTTTTTTCTAGTGCATTATTTAGTAATGAAGAAAGTCCCTGTCTCAGAATTTGTGGGCTAATTATCATTTTCATAGTTCTATGGTAAACACATTCCCAAACTGCAAAGTTATATTTATTTTTTTCCCCTATGACTCCCTGGGAGTTTCATTTTCTTTAAAAATTTGCTTATTACTTATTCATTAAATAGATTCATCCTGAAGTAGATAATATCATCTCTCTAGAGAACCGGTTTCATTACCTTTCCTTGAGGTTAATAGATGGAGGTCAGATGTAAAATGCCAAAGAGCATTTAACTCTCCTGGGTTGGCTGTTACCTTGGTACTTACTTGGCTGTATTTAAAAATATGCCAAGGTCTTGAATAGGAAGTTGAACTCTGAGATCCACAGCATATCCCCTAAGGTAGACTGTTAAATAAACACCCTTAAGGGAATTGAGGCTTGCTATCAACACTTTAACACATTCTACAGATTACTCTGGAAGAAGAAGAAGAGGCATTATTAGGCAAGTCTTATCAAGACACACAGGTAAATTGTTCTACTTAAATATAAATCAGCTTAAGAGGCCATGATACCCCCTAGTGGCGAGTTTATTTTTATTTGCTCAAATATAAGGAAAAAGAGCCTGTGTTTGGTGGTACATGCCAAGTAACCCCAGTACTTGGGGTTGGAGACAGGAGGGTTGCAGGTTCAAAGCCAGCCTCAGCAATTTAGTGAGGCTTTATTTCAATATATAAAACAAAATAGGGCTGGGGGAAATGGCTTGAAGGTAGAATGTCCCTGGGTTCAATCCTTAGTACCACAAAAAATACAAATATACATATAATATGTATATTTTCACTACATCTATATAACCTATTTTATATATTACTATATATAAGTATATATATTTCTATATAATGAATATATAAGTTTATATATATTTATATATATTTACATATTTAATATATATTTTCTATATATGTATATATGCACACACATACACAAAAATACAAATATGCACACACATACACAAAAAAATACAAATATACATGTGTAAGGCGGGCGTGGTGGCACACGCTTGTAAT
>NC_137808.1:1482500-1525000 GCF_963383645.1 Muscardinus avellanarius
TCTGTATGCGCCTCTATTGGAAGTCTAGATTTTCTATTGCTATTTTTTCTAAAGAAAAAAAAAAAAAAGCTTGCCCAGTGGGAAACAAGCCAAATAGATTAGATTATGAGGTCTCGCCTCAGTCAGTGGGGGATGACGCAGTGGGCTACGTATCAGGAAGATAAAAAGAAACCGGCACTGCCCCTGTGGTGTGCTACCCTGACTTATGGTGCGCACACACGCTTCTGCCTAGAAGTAAAGTATCTTGACCAGTTACTTTTGAATTCATACATACTTATTTAATACCCTCCTCACATCTGTTCCTAACATCTGTATGTATGTATGTATGTATGTATGTATGTATTTTTCTGGTACTGGGAGATACATCTAACATCTGTTTCTAACTTATATATGTATGTATGTATGTATGCATGGATGTATGTATGTACTTATTTTTCTGAACCCAAAGGCACTCCACCATTGAGCTACAGCTCTAGCCCATTTTTTTTTTTTTGTTGTTGTACTGGGGTTCCTGGAAGCCCTTCTACCTCCGGGCTACACTCCCAGACCTATTTTTACATTTTTATTTGGAAACAGGGTCTCCTAAGCCAGCGTGCGCAGCTGGCTTCGAACCTGCGTGATCCTCCTGTCTCCGCCTCTCAAGCGCGGGGATTACAAGCGTGCGCCACCACGCCCGGCACCCTTTTTATTTTCTATTTTGAAACAAGGTCTTGCTATGTTGTTGAGGGCCTTGCTAATTTGCTGAGGCTGGCCTCAACCCTGCGATCGTCTGGTCTCAAATTTGTGATTCTCCTGTCTTAGCCTCCCAAGTATTGGGAGCGCACCACTGCACCTGGCTTATTGTTTTTATTTAAAGAGACGATTTCAAATTCAGAAGCACCATCCAGGTGTTTTCAAAAGAATCATTCTAAGCCAGGCTTGGTGGCTCACACCTGGAATCCCAGTACTTGAGGGGCTAAGATCACAGATTTGAGACCGGCCGTTACCATTTAAAAAGAGTCTCAGCAACTCAGTGAAACCCAGTTTCAAAGCAAAATGTAAAAACAAAAGGGCTGGGGGTATAGCTCAGGCGTAAAACGTCCCTGGGTTCAGCCCAAATACATCCCTCCACACACAGAGGATTAACCTTCCTGTTTGAAAATTGTTTCATTTATTATAAGCCATACGGTATTTTTTTTTGTTTTTGTTTTTTGGTGCTGGGAAGTGAAACCAGGGATGTTCTCTTTCTGAGCTACACCTCTGCCCTATTTTATTTTTATTTACTATGTTGCTGAGGCTGTCCTTGAACCTGTGATCCTCTTGTCTCAGTCTCCTATGTACTGAGATTATAGACATGTGTCACCATGCCCAGCTCATATAGTGACTTTATACTTGTTTTGTAACCCTAGTATAGATAATAATCTCATTTGGTCTTTTTTGTCTGTATTTGGAGAAGGTTAATGTACTTGATGGCTTCTGAAAATTCTTTCAACTAAACAATTTGATGAGACTGTCTTACTGGAAGTGATCATTGTACCACTATAGGTAATGTTTGTACTGGAAAAAAGACCATTTAAAATGAATGCAATTAGCTAGCTGTGGTGGTCAACACTTTTTTTGCTATTCCAGTATTGGGATACTGAGACCGGAGGACGGCAGGTTTGAGGACAGCCTCAAGAACGTAGAGAGGCCCTCTGCAACCAGCGAGACTATGTTTCAAAATAAAAAGAATAAAATAGGTCTGGAAGTATAGCTCCGAGGTAAAAATGTCCCTAGGTTCAATCCCCAGTACCAAAAAAGGAAGAAAAATTGAATGCGATTAAAATGAAACCAAAACCTCATAGCCAGATATAGAAGATCTGGAATTTTATCTTGAAAAATGAGACCCAAATTATAGAATTCTGTCCCAAAGCGAATATTTAAGTTACAAGTGCAACCATGCATAAAATGTCGCCAGGAACAGGGCATGACTCAAGCGGTGATTGATTGGGGCCTAATTTTCTTCTGAATGGAAAAGGAGACAATATCCTTTATTTTGTGTTTGACTTTCACGTCGCGATAATCAAGACAGTGGCACTTCCGGCAAAGATGTTTGAAGGCTTGGCCAATTTCCCTAAGAGCCTCTTCTCAACATTGTTATTAAATCTTTCTTCTTCTGAAGCATTTATCTCATGATCATTCTCACCTATTTTTATTTTAATTGTTAAGCGTTTGAGGCTACTGGATTCTCGGGTTAATGATTTTGCATTCAAAGAAGACAGCTGTCTTCTGTGTCTTTTATAGGCTTTACAAAACCCTAAATTTGGGGGGCAAGACTTACTGAATCTTTGACTGTTAAAGCACATAACTAATAACTAGTCAATCAATGCGGTAATAACCAAAATAATCAAGAGTCTCTGATTCTATAGGACTAATTATGTAAGAAATCAATTATTAGTAAATATGGTTGTGCTTCCCAAACTTTTCTTTCTTCTACTCTCTTAATTTTAGTATTTTAAACAGCCCAAAGCCAACTATGGTGGCACATTTCTATAATCCCAGTATTTGGGAAGCTGAGGCAGGAAGATCACATACTGGAGGACAGTGAGACTCACAGCAACCTAATGAGACCCTTTTTAAAAATAATAAAGCAAAATAAAAATAGAATAAAATTAAATGGGGCTGGGAGTATAGTTTAGAAGTAGAATGCTCCTGAGTTCAATTCCCAGTACCACATACACAAAATACAAGTAATAAATAAATGAATAAATAAATAAATTAAATATTCTTTAATTTCTACGTTATGATAAATTTATAGTCTTATCTGGTACTTCTCTATTTGAATAAGTGATACCAGCAGGAATTACCACATATAACGTAAGTTGTGTGTAGTAAAATCGGATTCTTTTTTAGATTTACCACGATAGATATTTTAAATGCACTGAAAACAAAGTGTTTACTTTGTAAAGTTAAAAATCAGGAAAAAGAGAATAGAATATTAACTCAGGCAATTAGCCTGAAAATCCAGTTTTCAGGTATGGACCTACGTCGGGTGCAATTTCAGACTAGGTTTGTTTATTTATTTATTATTAATTTTTTTTATTTTTTTGTGGTACTGGGGTTCCTGGAAGCCCTTCTACCTCCGGGCTACACTCCCAGACCTATTTTTACATTTTTATTTGGAAACAGGGTCTCCTAAGCCAGCGCGCGTGGCTGGCTTCGAACCTGTGTGATCCTCCTGTCTCCGCCTCCCAAGAACCAGGATTACAAGCGTGCGCCACCACGCCCGGTTCAGACTAGGTTTAATAATGGAAATTATTAAACCTGGAGGCTCAGAATCTCTTCATAATGCCCATTTTATCTCAAGTAATAGGAACTTCATAGAAGTTATTATTATCCTCAATAAAAGATGAAGAGGGCCAGGGTACTATTTACCTAGGTATTATAAGCAATACAGTGATGATTTAAAATATCAGGTCAGTCATGGTGGCGCATGCCTATAGTCCCAGTACTTGGAAGGCTGAGACAGGAAGATCACAGGTTCAAAGCCAGCCTCAGCAATTTAGCGAGGCTCTCCGCAACTTAATATGATTCTGTTTCAAAAATAAAATAAGGCCAGGCGTGGTGGCGCACACTTGTAATCCCAGCATTTGGGAGGCTGAGACTGGATTTGTTTCAAAAAATAGAAACCAGGTGCGATGACGCATGCTTGTAATCCCAGCACTTGGGAGGCCGAGACAGGAGGATTACGCAGGTTCGAAGCCAGCCTCAGCTACTTAGTGAGGCTCTCAGCAATTTAGTGAGACCATGTTTCCAAATAAAATATAAAATAGGTCTGGGAGTATAGCCCGGGGGTAGAAAACCTCTGGGTTCCATCCCAGTACCACACACACACAACCAGAAAAGACTAAAAAATAGGGCTGGAGGTGTAGCTCAGAGATAAAATGCCCCTGGGTTCAATCCCCAGTACTGCAAAAAAAAAAAAAAAAAAAAAAAAAAATAGGGCTGGAGTAGAGGTCAAATGCCCCTTGGTTCAATTCCAAGTACAAAAAATTACCTAAATGACCTAGGAAGAAAATAAAAATGGAGCTGGGCATGTTGGCACATGCCTATAATCCCAGTACTTGGGAGGCTGAGACAGCAGGATCACAGGTTCAAGGCCAGCCTCAGCAACTTAGTGAGGCCCTGTACAATTTAACGAGACCCTTTTTCAAAACGAAAATAAGATAGGATCTCCTTTTTCATCTAGAGTTCCTCTAGAGGAGCAAATAAGGCCACCTAACTGAGGGGATGGGAGGGGGGAAGAAGGAAACTCTCTAAGGCACAAGATGTACTTAAACTTAATCGATGCCCAAGCATGGGAAGGAGGGAGGAGGAGGGGATGGGGTGGGGACTGGGTAGGGCTAACTGGGCGAAGTGTGCATGTATGTCTACACAAGTTTTTTTAAAAAATCCCATTATGATGTATGAATACAGTGCACCAATAAAAAAAGTAAGTAGGGCTGAGGGTATAGCAGAGAGGAAGAACACCCCAGGGGTTCAATTCCCAGCACCATAAAAATGAATGAATGAATAAAAAGTTAGACTAAAAATGGAATAGCACTGAGTGGTATCACTTAAAATGGAACTGAGAGCCGGGCGCGGTGGCGCACGCTTGTCATCCCCGCGCTCGGGAGGCGGAGACAGGAGGATCCCGCAGGTTCGAAGCCAGCCGCGCTGGCGTAAGAGACCCTGTTTCAAAAATTTAAAAAGTATATAAAATAGGTCTGGGAGTGTAGCCCGGAGGTACTGGGCTTCCAGGAATCCCAGTACCACCAAAAAAAAAAAAAAAAAAAAAAATGGAACTGAGAGACCTCATTAAATCAGGTGTCAGACAATGTCCACAGCTGAACCTCAAACTGCAATTCCCTACAACACCTTGGCCCTTTCTTGACGTAAGACCACTGCCGTCCAGTATCCCGGAGACCAACACTGCACCCAGGTCCTGTCTCACAAAATAGTTTAAGTTTTGCCATGGCCAATCCTAATTCCGGACTCACAAGCTATGTAGCCACCAACACCCCTCCTCCCTTGCCAGGGCCTCCATGTGACCACTGACGGATGAGCCTTCCAGGCACACTGTCGAGACCGCCCGAATCTTGGTTTCCCCGGACGTGATTCCAACTAGTCCCCAGTAAATGTGATTTCCTTTGCCTGGAATGAAACAGCTTTTACTCTCAATAGACAGAAGCACAGAGGAGGATATGTGTGTGGGAGACATAAACTATGTGAAAAAGGATGCCATCTTGTATAAAGGATTTGAGCATCTGTGGATTGCAGTGTCCTCGACGCCAGCCCTAGAAGCAATCCCTATTTAGTTAGCAGGGGAAACTCTATGCAGAAAAGTTAGTTTTTTACTTCCAGGCCTGGTGTGCCTAGAGTTTCACAGCCAGCAATTTTATCTAGGTAGTAAACTTTTTTTTTTTTTTGGTAGTAGTTCTTCATTCAAATGTGAATCCTCCAGTTATTTCAAACCAGAAGCTGCAAGTTCAAAGCTGGAAGGCATTTTTTATTAGTAGGACTAAGCATTTCATTCAGTACTGACTCATTCTTGGGTTGAGATGGGCCCTGACTCCAGAGCCCCAAAGTTCCTGACACACAGGTTCTAGAACAGAGACACAATTTGAAGTACACCCAACATTTTATATAACCTGTTTTGTGACTTAAAATCAAGACCCTTAATTTCTCCTAGCACAAGACTTATGGGTTGGCATGTTTTGTTAGTGGAGTTTTTTTTTTTTTTTTGGTGTATGGGGGTGGTACCGGGGATTGAACCCAAGGGCATTCTACTTCTGAGCTGCACCCCAAACACTATTTTATTTTGTTTTGTTTGGAAACAGGATCTCACTAAATTGTTGAGGGTATACTAAATTGCCAAGGCGGGCCTCAAACCCGTGATCCTCCTGTCTCAGCCTCCTAAATACTGGGATTATAAGTGTGTACCGCCATGACTGGTTTTATGGTTATTTTTAAATTATGGGAATTGATGCTCTTGAAAATTCTGACACAAACATATCAAAGCCAATCACTAAGAAAAACATGAGAAGGAGGGAAGGGAGGAAATGGAGTGGGAATTGGGGAGGGATAAACGAGTGATGTGTGTACGTGCGCCTCTGCTACCTTGCGCTCCATTAAGATGTATGACTTAAATGCGCCAGTAAAAAAAAAAATAAATAAAAGAATGGATTCAATAAGATAAGAAAAAATAAAATAAAATTCTGACACGCTGCAAAGTCTTCAAATGTATAACCTAGCCCCAAGTTTTTATTTTCTTTACAAATGCCCGATTTGTTCTTTTCCTCGCCAATTTGTTTGACTTTACCAAGACGCTCCAGGTAACTCAGAAGCAATCTGGCATTCACACTCAGTTTTTCTGTTCTCCAAACCTAGAGGAAAGGCACCCTGATACTTCAAACCCCATCTAAAACACATTTCAAGAGGATGGAAAGAGAATTATTGCCTCTAGACGTAGAAGAGGGGGTTTTGGGGTGAGGACAAGAGATGGACTAGAAAACTGACCTCTATTTGTGACCTCTCAGGCTTCTTCTACTCAGTCTGAGCTTTGAGGCTAATTTCAGTTCTTCAATTTCTTTCTCCTTTCCGTATCTACTGTAGCAGCAGGCTCTCTGTATCTTTTGCTTTGATATTCACAGATTTGACAAACTGGGAATTAAAAAAATTTTTTTTTCATGGTCCTAGGAATTGAACCCAGAGGTGTTCTACCTCCAAGCTCTAACCCCAGCCCTATGTTACTTTTTACTTTGAAACAGGGTATTGCTAAGTTGCTGAGAGTCTTACTAAATTGCTGAGGCTGACTTTGAACCTGTGATCATCCTGTCTAAGCTTCCCAAATACTGGGATTATAGATATGTGTTGCTGTGCCCAGTTGAGATTAAACATTTTTAAAAATGTGTTTGGGCTTTATATGTATAGACTTTCCCCCCGTCATTATTCTCTTAAAAATATTGCACAAGAACCATTGATTTATATAGCATTTGCATTGTATTAGGTATAATAAGTCATCCTGAAATGATTTCAAGTATTCAGGAGGGTGTGCATAGGCTACAATGCAAATATAATATCATTTTACATAAAGAACTTGAGCACACGCAGATTTTGGTATCCACAGGGAGAGCCCAGAGCAATGCCCTGTAGGTACCAGGGGGTGGCTGTAATTAGCTACAGAAACCCCAGAAGGAAAAACATTTTCCTAACCAGGCACGGTGAGGCATGCTTGTAACCCAAGAACCTGGGAGGCCGAGACCAGAGGATCACAGGTTTGAAACCGGCCTCGGCAGCTCAGTGTGGCTCGCATCAACTTAGAGAGACTCTGTTTCAAAATAAAGAAATAAAATAAAATAGGGCTGGTGGTATTGACAGTGCCGGTAGTATTCCTTTGGCTTCTGCGAGGATAACTTTGCATCTTCTGGGCGTCATATTGTCCCCGTTGCCATGGGAAATGGTTCGATTCGCACTGACCGTGGGTGTCTTCACAGGTCACATGATCTGGCCTGGGACAGTGGGCAGCCATCCTGAGCTCTTCCAGGAAGCGCCTTGGCTCAGCATGGAAGGCTTTGTCAACCAAGCCACTGGCACCAAATGCTAAAGTCCTCTACAGATGCTCAGGCTCTCCTCCTCCCTGGACTTGAGCAAAATATAAAGTAGAAACCAATCCTAGTTGCTTCGCTTCTCTTGCAAGTGCCTTCCACCCTCTTAGCTGCGTCTCTGTCTCCCTTTCCTAGCTGGACTATTTCAAAAGTCAGAACGTGACAGATACTGGGGTGACTTTATGAAGCTGTTTCTGTGTCTTGTTTTTGTTTCTGGAGCGTCCATCCGTATATCCCGGTGTCCCTGTCCCTCCAGCTGGGGACAGAGCAGGGATGTGACCAAGTCTGAAAGTGTGCACAAAAGAGATCTCTAATTTCCAGGCTTTTTCCAGGCTTTTTTTTTTTTGAATGGCCTTTTCTAACAGGAAGCAGGCTACTAAAAATTAGAGAATGACGTTTGTTGCAATATTATCAGATCAAGAAAAAAACAACAAAAGGCGCTCAATTTGAACTCTCCAATGAATGGAATTTAAGAATATATATGCTTCCTTCCCTTCTTCTCTTCCTCTTTCATCTCTTCCTCTTCTTTTTTCTTTCATTCCTCCTTTCCCTCCCTTCCCCCCTCCTTTCATTCCTTCCTTTCTTCTTTCCTTCCTTCTTTCCCGTCTCCTTCCTTTTCCTCTCTCTCTTATTTTTCTTTTGGCACTGGGAGTTTAATGAAGGGCATTCTACCTGCAAGCTATACCCAAGACCCCCTTTCTGTTTCTTATTTTGAAACAGAGTCTTACTAAGTAGCTGGGCTTCTTGCTATGATGCTGAGGCTGGTCTCAGATCTGTGAGTCTCCTGTCCCAGCCTCCCAAACACTGGGATTGCAGGCATGCAACAGCTCATATACGGTCCATGTGGCATGCATTCTGCATAAACAATGGCTGTCTGAATAATGCTCCCTCCGCCAGCAGTGCCAACCATTCCAATCTCCTGAACCCGTGACCACGTCGCCTTCCTGAGCCAAAGGTGATTAAATTAAGAATCTTGAGATCATCCTGGCTATTGCTACGAGTTCAACACAATCACAGGAGTCCTTATAAGAAGAAGTTGGGCACCTGATTTCAGAAGCAGAGCATCAAAGTAATAGAGTATAAGATGTAACCAGCATTGCATTGCTGGGTTTGAAGGTAGAGGAAGGGGTCACTCAAGAAACTGGACAGAACGAGAAAACACATTCCCCTACAGCTTCCAGAACTTTCATGTTAGTTCAGTGAAACTGATTTGTAACCTCAGGACCTATAAGATAATAGATCTACATGGTCTTCACCTCTTAGATTTGTGGCCCATTATTACAGCAGTGATAGGAAAGGAGCGAAGAGGCGTTTTATTTTTCCTCCCTAGTCCTCTTTTATCTTCTCCTTTATATCGCTAAACCACCTTAAGAAGATGAGACTACCCTATAAAAAAGAAATTGTTGGGCATGGTGGCGCGTGCCTGTAATCCCAGTATTTGGGAGGCTGAGACAGAAGGGTCACAAGTTGGAGGCTAGCTTCAGCAGCAACTTAGGGGAGACCCTGTTTCCAAATAAAAAAGTAAAATAGGGCTGGGGATATAGCTCAGAGGTAGAATGCCCCTGGGTTTAATCCCCAACACACACACAAATTAATAATACACACAATAATAGCCAATACATACAGGGTGTTAACTATGGGTAGGGCTATGATCCCTGTTATCACCTAATGTCTATAGTATTCATTCATCAAAACACACCTGTTAGAAAAGTCCTATATTTCCTGCCTCCGGATAATAAAGATGATTCTTAGATCAAGCGAGTAGCTTGTCATACAGCTTATGATTGATATAATAAGTGGTTGACACCAGATCCATGGTTCTGAGTGCATATAGCACATGTACGTAGCTATCTCTATGTGTGGGTTTCCATCACATTATAAGCCATGCTCTGAAAATTGATAAAACTTGATTTAGAAAACTTTTAGCATAAATAATAATAAAACACCACTTCACCTTCTTTTTTTCTTTTGCATTATTATGGATTGAATCCAGGAATGTCTTAATTCTGATCTACACCCCCAGCTCTATTTTATTTTTTATTTTGAAGTGAGGTCTCGCCGAGTTGCTGAGGGACTCATTAAGTTGCTGAGGCTGGCTGTGAATCTGTGATGATCCTTTTGTCTCAGCCTATGACTTCATTTTTAAACATAGCACTTATAATATGCATTTATATTTTCCCAAAGCAAAACTGGCACTTTTTTTTGTCTTGGTACTGAGGATTGAACCCAGGGATATTTTACCCCTGAGCTACACCCCAGCCCTTTATATTTTTTATATTGAAACAGGGCCTCGTTAAATTGCTGATGTTGTTGCCGGGCGTGGTGGCGCACGCTTGTAATCCCCGCGCTTGGGAGGCGGAGACAGGAGGATCGTGTAGGTTCGAAGCCAGCCGCGCTGGCTTAAGAGACCCTGTTTCCAAAAATAAAAAATAGGTCTCGGAGTGTGGCCCGGAGGTAGAAGGGCTTCCAGGAACCCCAGTACCACCAAAAAAATAAAAAATAAAAATAAAATAAATTGCTGATGTTGGCATTGAACCTACGATCCTCCTGTCTCAGCCTCCCAAGTACTGGAATTACAGGCATGCACCACCATGCCTGGCTGAAAAGGAGGCACATTTTGTATTCATGGGTAACTATGACTTGAAAATTGACCTAAAAATCAGGTTAGATTAGAGGAGTTTTACCTGAGGAATTTAGTGTTTGCCATCAGGGCTACATTATATAAAATAAGCACAGTAACAAAATGACTTAATATAAATTTCATTCATTGTATTATAGTAGGTTGTAATGGGCTGAAATTATACAGTTACATTACTGCATACATCCTATTAGGTCATTTTCAATAACCTTAGTTTACTGAAAAAAACTGTTAAGACTTACCCAGCTTGGAAATGATTTACACTGTTGAGATCTTCCACAGGAATTTTTACCTTTCTCAGCTATAAATGTGTCCAAAAGAGGGTGGAATGTGGTGTCTTTCTACTCTTACCTACTCTGCGCATTTCAGACAAGGATTATTCAAAACTGCAGGGGGAGGAGTCCCAAATTATCATGTATGTGTCTTCAGGGACTTACCTTCTTTGAGGTTTTACTTTTTTTTTTTTCCTGTGGGGATTGAACCAGGAGTATTTTAATTCTGAGTGATACTCCAAGCTCTATATTATATTGTATTAATTATATTATATTTTATTGAAATAGGGTCTCACTAAGTTGTGGCGGGCATTACTAATTTGCTGAGGCCGGCCTCAAACCTGTGATCTCCCTGTTTCAGCCTCCCAAGGACTGGGATTCCAGGAATGTGCCACTATGCCTGGCTGAGGCTGTTTCTTTATCTGCAGATGAGATAACACGACGTTCTTGCCCTGTGTGTCCAGCAGGGTGTTAAAAACTTACCCAGATCCATGCGTGAATGTGCTTGGAGATCCAAAGTCCTAGTTGGGGGAGACATTTTCACTAAAATTTAATCATAAGAGAAAACCCTTAGAAGAATCACTAAAAATCAGAATCCTTAGCAGTACAATTCTCAGTAGCCAAAGTATGGAACCATTCTAGGTGTCCGTCAACAGATGAATGAATTAAAAATTATGAGATGTCTACACAATGGAATTTTACTCAGCAATCAAGAGAAACAAAATAATGTCCTTTGCAGAAAAAAAAATGGATGGCTCTGAACAATATTATGATAAATGAGATGGGCCAGGCACAGAAAGTGAAGGGTCATATATTTTCTCTCACAGGCAGAAGCTACGGAGTCCCTGGGATACCAGAGCATCTCCAGAAAATGGAGGAGAAGCTTCGGTGGAGCCAGGGAGGTGGTCCAGAAGGAGTGGGGGTATCCATGAAGGAAACGCTTGCACCGACATTAGGCACATATGTGAAAACAGCAACATCGACTTCAGTATCCCGGGTGGGGAAGGAGAGAGCGGGCAGGGAGCGGCTGGCGGAAGCCCGCCAAGTGCTGTGTGCATGCTCTTCACTATCTCTCTGAACTACATTAAGATGTGAGACCACAATGCATGAATTAAAGTATTAAAAAAATTCAAATCCTTTATAATAGGAACGTGAAGTGTTTGGGAAGGGGAAAATGCACGAGAACTCGGGTTTCATAATGTTTTGGTTTAAGATGATGGAGAGTCTCTTTGCTTTGCTGAGAGGCTGGGAGGGAGGCGGGGTAGAAATCTGCTTGAGCTTCCCTTGCGCTTTTATTTATCTCTGGCTCATCCTTGTGCTCTGTGGGATTTCTTGGTCATAGCCACGCTTTGAGATAAGGAAGATTTGGGGCGATTACATCGCTCTCTTCTCTTAGGATCGATGTGCGTTAACAGCCTCTCACACACTCCCTCTGGTAACCCCTGGAACGGATTCAGAGGACACGCTTTTTCCTCTCAGCCATTTGGAGCCAATTTCTAGCATCTGCTCAGGGTAAGATAATGATTCAACTGCTCGGGTTCTGGAAGCCGTGAGCATTAAAATAAGGCTTGGAGTCCTCTCCCAACACTTGGAACAGGGCCTAGCCTGAGTCAGTCACCTGGTGAATGTTTATCAAATGTCAGATTCAGGCAGAAGCCCTGATGTGAGTTGTGTGCAAAGTCAAAGCTTACGTACAAGGTAATTGCTTCAAGTGGGAAGAAGAGGATAAGGAGGAAAAAGGAGAAATCACTACAGGAACAACCCTACCCTGAAAGGATTTATCCCGCTCATATGATGAAGCAGCCCATAAAAATAAAAATCTATGCAGTAATACCTCTGTCAAGTGAAATTTAAAAGTCCCCGAGACAATAAAGATGGAGATTTCCCAGAAATATGGATCCTTATTCCAATCTTAATTGGCTTGAGATAGAGTAACTGGTCCAGGTCTTGGCTCTATAACTTAGCAACAGTGTGCGTTTAGTCATATTTCTTACCTTCTCTGTCTTGACTTCCTGGTTTGCAAAATGGGGATGATGATAGTAATTTTACCCCCAAGGATGTCGAGAATATCAAATGAGCTAATATGTAAAAAAGCTCAGAAGAGTGATTGAAATCGATTACTTCTGAGGTAGGTTGATAATGATTCCCAGCTAGAGTGCTGAGATCTCACTACGTTGGTGTGGCGATCCTCTTGTCTCAGCCTCCTGAGAACTGGGATTACAGGCATGCACCACCATGCTTGGCTTCAGGCTCTTTTCAACTGCTGTCATTTTTCCTGTTAATGATAAAACCCGGGCCTCTCTCTGGCAGTGGGTCCTTATTCTGGCTTAATCTCCACTCTACTGCTTGTCTTCTCTGAGCCAACTCTCTCCAGAAAAATGGCAGAAATGAGAAAGCTGCTTCGTCCTGCTCAGGACTCAGATGTATCTCTTGGAAAAGGAAGCGGAGATCTATTCACCCCAGTAAATAGGAACAACCACAGCTATTAGATAGTTCCCGGATCTGTCTTCCTCCTGCTTCGTTAGTGCCTTGACCGCTCTTCTCTTGAACCTCTACCTTGTTATAGTTACATACAAAATGTTCCCTGAAGAGCTCGTGTATTAATGTTCAGAGCTGATGTAATGAAATCTTGAGGATTGTCATCTCATCATCGGTTACATCTATTGTAATGGAGGTACTGGGTGGTCACCCACTAGGCAGGTGGGGTGTGGCTGGAGAAAGTGGGTCCCTCTGGCGTGGCCTTGAGGACTGTGCCTGTGTCTTTGAATCCACTTGTTTGATTGTTATCTTTCTTCCAGCCTCCATGATGTGAGAGCAGAAATCTTGTCTCTCCCTCTGTCTCTGCTTTTGGCCTCCATGGTATGAGAGCAGAACTTTGCTTTCTCTCCTTCTCTCTGCTTCTCACCACTATGCCCTGAGCTCTGCAGACCTAGCCTAACATGGACTGAGCTCTGAATCTCCAAACACTGTGAGCAAATAACTCTTCCTCTCTCTAACTTGCACAGTCAGTTGTTTTGGATTATAGCACTGAGAATATCGATTGAGGCAACTCCTTAAGAAATAAATTTCCTGTTGCTATATTCTCTGGAAAAATTTGGTTAATTCTCAAATCATCAGACATGGAAAGATTTTTCTAAATGTTAGAATTCAGTTAATTTATATAAAAAGGTCAATATTAGAAAATCATTTCCCCCCATTTTTCATCTGTACCATAACATAACATTTTATACTTACAGTAGACCGCTGTGATACCAACACATGGAATAAATGGATATGGATTAAAATAATTAAAAGAAAATGCAAAAGTTATTTGAAAATTGGTGCTGAACTTTTTCTTCCAGGCTATTCTTTTTGCTTGTTTAATAAAACATCTGAAGCAAGGAATTAAAAACTAATGATATGATAATGTCATTTTACATCTAGTAGATCAACAGTGGCCATAAATCTAAATTTAATTTTTATATTTAATAAAACCTTCAGAATTCCTTGAATTAGAGTCTAGGAAACATATTTTCTCTGTCCCTAGTTCTTTTCCTGCTTATTAAGCTAAATATTGTGCCTAATCACCTGGTCTTTTACCTTCCCAATATACCCAAATTCAAAGCTGCCTCAAAATTGCTCCAGTTGATAAAGCTTACTCTCTTTTTTGTTTTGATACTGGGGATTGAGCTCAGAGGAATCCTACTTCTGAGCTACATCCCCACATCTTTTTATTTTGAAACAGGGTCTTGCTAAGTTGCTGAGGCTGGCCCCAAACCTGCCATCCTCCTGCCTCAGCTTCCCAAAGAATGAGATAACAGCAATGTGCTTGGCTTTTTGTTATCCTTTTTATATAGCTTATGTTTGATTTTTTATTAAACATTATTCTTTTTTTTACATTATTGGGGTTTGAGACCAGGGGCATTCTGCCTCCAAGGTATACTCCCAGCCTCATTTTTTATTCTTTATTTTTGAAACAGGGCCTCAGCTGAGGCTGGCTCTGAAACTGCTATCCTCCTGTCTCAGCCTCCAAAATACTGGTATTACAAGCACCACCATGCCAGGCATAATAAACATTATTCTTAATTATCTTTTCTGTTCTGCAATTTATATTAGGCATCTATAAAGGACCAGCCATTGTTTGATTTTGCTTTGCTCCCATGTGTTTGACAGACAGAGCATGCTTTAGCTTCAGAGAGCTTCTGTAGCTTGATTTTTCCACTCTTCCCATGCTCAATAATTCTTTGAAATAAATACAATAAGCTATAATACACGATTCTTCTCCTTGGTATAAGGGTTGGGATAGTGCCACCTCATCTCATACAGATCTTGAGAAAGCTCGATCAGGGGATCCGCAACGGCGTAGATCCCCCACGAATTATGTCTAGCATTCCTTTCTTCATAAAATCATTTTAGGATTATTTGGATTAATATGTATAATTGGAATTTTATGTATAAACATTATAACTAAAACTGATGGGCAGCGGCTTGTGAGAGACTCAGGCAGCAAAGATTCTTTCCCAAGGATAAAGTTATTGGGCCAGACATTAAGTTCAAACTGACCTTAGTTTGAGCCACTGTATAAGATTAAGTTTGAGTCAGCCTTATGAAGTGAGACAAAGCATACTATGATTAATTAAATGTCTGACACCCTGCCCTGGAGTATGTAAATAATAACTCTTTCCTGTCCTTGGCGATCCTGCTTGCATGACTATGCCTTGGCTTTTCTGCCAACAAAAAAAGTATAAAAACTGTAACAAATCCTGAATAAAATGGAGAAGGTTGGATCTAATTCGTGTGGTCATTCTTTTCTCATCAACCTCAGCTTCCCCTCATCAACACACGAACCTCGACTCTGCTAGGGCTGGACCCCGGCAGGATAGAAACTGCAACAAAGATGGTGGTAAAAAGGAGTGGGGGTCAGACCCATGGATGGAGTAGAGTTTTCAGCTGAGTTTTTATTAAAGTCTTTTAAGTAATAATAGAAGAATTACAAAGTTCAAATTGTACAACTCTGACATTTTAAAGTATCCACATAGTAATATATGAGAATGTTTCCAGGCCTCATCTTGAAAAAGGATATATTCTTAACTACACAGAAGAAGAAATTCAAATGGCCAATAAATGCATGAAAAATGCTCAACATCACTGGCAATCAGAGAGATGCAAGTCAAAACTACCCTGAGATTTCACCTAACTCCAACTAGAATGGCCATCATTCAAAACACAAACAACAACAGATGTTGGCGAGGATGTGGAGAAGTGGGAACTCTAAAATATTGTTGGTGGGATTGCAAATTAGTGCAACCACTTTGGAAAACAGTATGGAGAATCCTCAGAAGAATGGGAACAAATCTACCATTTGATCCAGCAATACCACATCTGGGTATCTACCCAAAAGAAAGGAAACCAAACTACCAAACTAATGTATGTGTATCTATGTTCACAGCTGCACAATTCACCATAGCCAAACTATGGAACCAGCCAAGATGTCCATCAACAGATGAATGGATTACAAAACTGTGGGATATGTACACAATGGAATTTTACTCAGCCATTAAAAAGCTCAATTACATCATTTTCAGGGAAATGGATGGAACTGGAGGACATTATGCTAAGTGAGATTAGTTAGTCACAGAAAATAAGAAATCAGATGCTCTCCCTAATATGTGAGAGCTAAGGAGAAATGGGTCATAGGAGGAACTCTAGATGAAAAAGGAAATCCTATAGAGGAGCAAACAAGACAACCGAACTGATGTTTGTTAACGTACATCATGTGCATTAGAGAATTTCCCTCTAATTCTCTAGAAGGAGAAGGAGGGAATGGGGTGGGAATTGGGAAAGGGCTAATTGGGTGATGCGTGTCTCCACCATCTTGTAACCCATTAAGATATATGACTACAATGCGCCAATAAAAAGAAATGTGAAAAGTAAGTATAATTTTGTATCTAGAAGTCCTGAGTAAAATGTATACACATGGCCTCTGACTTCTGTGTTTCTTATGCATTCCCCTTTCCTATCCTGAGGTCTAGATGCTCTTTGTCTTAGCTCTTTATATTGCTTTGTAGGTGCAAAATGAAGGAAGTCGTTTGCATTTTTAGCCCTATCAGCTGAGGTTAAGAGATGTGGGCAATAGAGCCAGGTAAGGTGTGTGTGTGTGTGTTTTTGCGGTACTGGGAATGGGACCCAGAAGCATTCTACCTCCGAGCTACACCTCCAGCCCTATTTTTTAGTCTTTTATTTTTCGAAGCAGGGTCTCACTGAGTTGTGAAGGGCCTCGCTAAGTAGCTGAGGCTGTCTATGAACTGTGATCCCACAGTCTCAGCCTCCCGAATGCTGGGATTACAAGTGTGCACCACCATGGCTGGCTAGTTATGGTGGTTCATGGCTGTAGTCCTAGTATTTAGGAGGTTGAGACAGGAGGATTTCAGGTTTAAGGCCAGCCTCAGCAATTTAGCAAGGCCGTGTTTTCAAACAGGAAAAATAAAATAGGGCTGGGGGTATACCTTAGATGTAGAATGCCCTTGGGTTCAATCCCAAGCAACAATATAAAAAAATGCAGGCAGGCAGTGTGCTCTGATGGGGCTCTTCTGTGTCAGGTGAGGCGATGCTCAAGGCTGCAGCTATTCCAAATGTAATATCATCAAGAGAATTTTGTGGCCAGTGTGATCTTGGGAGCTTTTAGCCTCCTTGCTAATCTGCATATTTTTATGTGGTCCTGGGAAATTTTATACCTACTTAACATAACTCTAGACTGGTTTTTATACCCATTTAACATAACTTTAGAGTATGGCAGAAAGAGCTGTAATGGTCACTGGAACACTTCACTTGTATTAGTGATGGGACATGAGCTATTTGAGAATGCAAAGTTCCTATCTGGGATGATGGGTGGAGGATAAGGTGATTCTCTGGGTTGGCCAGTACCAAGAATATTATCCTCAGATGAGAACACAATACTGGAGGAGAAATACAGGTGCATATTTATTGCCAAGTTAAGGGTTTTAGAATTATATCAGAGTAAATAGTTAAAGGCAGTAGTGATATCTGATGATCAAAAAAGAAGAGTCTTATATATGCCGGCTGGGAAGATCTAATAAGTTAGAAGATAACATAAGACAGAGAATTCAACTCTGACTACAATTAGAATCATATCGAATAGAAAAATGATGAGTGGCTACAGTTGAAGGAGGCTGGGCAGGAGAAAAGCTTAGGACCCATTGACCTATAGCTCTCTTCCATCCTGAGGCTTATGGTGTTAGGAAAAAACCCAGTACCAGGGTGATAAAACTGATGAGACCTCTCTCAATCTCTGGGAAGCAGCCCCACAGATGTGGCTGGCTTCGCAGATAATGGCCAGACATGTCCACAACTTGGTTTCATGGTTTTCCACTACCATCTTGAAATTCTTAGTTTTTTTTCTTTTCACAAAGGAACCAAGGCCACACATTTTAATTCTGTGCTGGCCTCTGGGACTTATGTGGCCAGCCCCATCTGCAGAATTCCAGGATCATCCATCAACATCTCAGGTCTTAAATATGGGGACAGCACCAAAGTTGAACTTGGTATCATAGCTGTTACTACACGGGCAGGGAGCGGTGCGGGATCAGAGCTGGTAAACTAATCTCAGCCTTTGGTTTTCAGCATTATGTGGTCAAAATCTTCCACCCAGCTCCCAAGAACTTTGACAACATCAGAAATTTAACCATTCAACCACCCTGCACCTTCCAACCGTGAGTGAAATTGCAGAATTCATTATTACGTCCCAGTTGTCACCTCTAATGGAACATCTTCAGTGTTTCTAGCCAAGCCTGACATAGAACCTGTCTTCTCAGGCTGAGCTAGAATAGCATAGGAGTAACATCTTTCCAAAGATTCATATTAAAAAAAGGAAAGGCATGGGGGATTACAACGTCCATTATTTATTTCCGGTGTCAAATTTGGTGAGACACGGATAATCTCTTAGGAGCTCCTCTCTGAATGGGGTCATTTCAAGCATGGCTTGAGAATTAGGCACAAATGCAATTAGCAACATGAGCCATGATCTAGACTAAAATTCCCTTGGTGGGGAGTGACATTTCTCTCTTTCAGACTTCCTACCTGCCTGTGAGGCCACCTCATCCTTGGGAGATGGTGCTCTGTTGTGTAATGGGCCCAGGGTTTAAAGATAACATCTAAAAACACACAGCAACTCGCCAGGAGAAGATGAAATTATATAAATCCTAATCTTCTGGTTCAACATTACTAAAATAGTCTATTCGTATTACTTTTTGGGCTTTTCTTGGGGAGGATTGGTGATTGAATCATGAGGAATTCTATCTCCCAGCTACATCCCAGTCCTTTCTTATTTTTTTTTTTTCTGAAACAGATCTCTAGGTTGCCGAGAGTCTGGCTAAATTGCTAAGGCTATCCTTGAACCTGTGACCCTCTTCTCTCAGCCTCCCAAGTACTGGAATTATAGGAGTACGCCACTGTGCCTGGCTTAGTTGAGTTTTTATACGGACACATTCGAGATGATGTCTTAAGGAGAGAGGTAACAAGCTCCAATCTCCCAGAATTCTCTAAAGGATATGATTGGTCGGATGCCTGCATCTTTAAGACCCTGTTCTGGGGTTGGGATGTTGACGAGTTGCACTGTGGCTGACACAATCCTTTCCAGATTGGATCCCTACAGGAATCATTCGCTCTGAGGCTGATGTGGCAACTGCCAAGTTCTATGCACCCAGCAACTGCTTCCTGGGGAGAATTTTTATCAACATGGCACAGGCAGATTTCGCTAAGTTGTGTTACCCTTTCTGAAGGTCTTTCTCTCCTCTGCTTCTCGTTTCCCATGATACACAATGAGATGAAATCAAGGGTTACATAGGGGCCAGGATTCTCCTACTCTATCCTGTGCCCTTGACCTGTGCTAACATCTTCCTATATCTTTCCAAATGCCACAAAGACACGTACAGTTCTGGTGTTGTTCAGTATATAAAATTTCATTAAAATCTGAGAATTGTAAGCTTAGAAAAAATATTAACATCCGTTTGTATAGCTGTTGGATAATGAGGGCGTTGTAGCACACTGCATTTCTATTTTTGCATTAAATGCCAGGAATCTCATAAAATGCTCTATGTGCTGACTTAGCAAGTTTCTTTAACCTCAATTTTCTGATCTACCCTCCTTTCCTTTCTTCTTTATGTTTTTGTGGTACTGGGGATGGAACACCTCTGAGCTATACTCCCAGTCTTATTTTATTTTTATTTGCAAACAGGGTCTTACTAAGATTTCTGAGGGTCTCTTTACATTGCCGAGGCTGGCCAAAAACCGGCACTACTTCTGTATCAGCCTCCCAAGTAATGAAATTATAAGAATCTGCCATCATGCTGGGCATTCATCTATATTATAGTAATTTTCTTTATTCACTGTATTAAAACATTTCATCTGTACTTCTTAGCTTAATCTGCTAAAATAACTACATAGAATCCATTTATTATGCATGTAAAAATTTAAGCCAGTCATGGTGGCACATGTCTGTAGGCTTGGGAGGCTGAGAATGGAGGATCACAGGCTCAAGGAAAACCTCAGCAATTTAGCAAGGCATTAGGAAACTTAATGGGACCCTGTTTCAAAATAAAATAAATCAAGGTTTGGTATGTAGCTCAGTTGAAAAATGCCTCTAGGTTCAACACCTGGTACAAACAACAACAACAACAACAACAACAACAACAACAACAGCAACAACAGCAACAAACAACAACAACAGCAACAACAACAACTACTACTACTACTACTACTACTACTACTACTACTACTACTATTTCATTAAATTATGTTTGTAAAATATTTATTTTTCCCTGTTTTCTAATTTTGTATTGGTGCCTTGTAGTCATACATCTTAATGGGGTGCAAGATGGTTGAGACACGCATGCACACATCATTCACATCATTCATTTATCCCCTTATCCAATTCCCATCCGTCCCCTTTCTTGGAGTCTTGTTGAGAACATTTTTTCCTGTACCTGTATGTTAAAGTGTTGGACCTATGCCCTCTTCAAGGAGCTGCGAGGTCTCTGGTCTGATTTCCAAGTCTTCAATTCATCTTAAATTGACTTGAGCAGGGTGAGAAACTGGGGTTTATTTCCATTTTTCTGCATATGGTTAACCGGTTTCTCCAACCCCATTTGTTGAAGAGGCCATCTTTTTGTCCAGTGTATGTTTTTGACGTCTTTGTTCAAAATCAATTGGCTGTGTGTAGATTTGTCTCTGAGTCTTCTATTTTGCTCCATTGGTCGATGTGTCTGTTTTTGTGCAAGTCCTCTGCTGTTTTTATTACTATGGCTTTGTAGTATACTTTAGAGTCAGGTATTGTGATGCCTCCTGCATGGTTCTTGTTGCTGAGAACTACTTTGGCTAAATTACCTTGGTAATTTAATAGGCATTGCATTAAGTCTCTAGGTCACTTTTGGAAGAATGACCATTTTGATGGTATTAATTCTGCCTTTCCAAGAACACAGAAGATATTTTCATCTCCTGAGGTCTTCTTAGATTTATTTTTTCAATGTTTTATTATTTCCTTTAGAGGTCTTTTGCCTATTTGGTCTGGTTTATTCCTAAGTATTTTATTTTTGTGAGATATCCAGAAGGAAAAAATATTTTATAGACTTCTTTTTCAGTGAATTTTTGGTTGGTATATAGGAAAGCTTCTGATTTTTTAAAGATTAATTTTGTGTTCAGACACTTTGCTGAATTTGTTGACAAGTTCTATAAGCCTTTTGGTTGAGTTTGTTGGGTCTTCTAAGTATAGTATCGTGTCATATTTAAATAGTGATAGTTAGTGCTTCTTTTCCTATTTGTATTCCTTCGATTTCCTTTTCTTGCCTTATTGCTCAAGTATTATAGTCTTGTGTTGTCAAGTACAAATCTTGTATTCTCAAGCACTACATTTAAAAGAGGTGGCGATTTACATCCTTGTCTTGTTCTAGTTTTTAAGGAAAACTCTTGGGATTTTCCCACATTTAATATAATGTTGGCTGTGGGCCTATTGTATATTGCCTTTACGATGTTGAGGAATGTTCCTTCTATTATGATTCTCTACAGTGCCTTTAGCATACATGGGCACTGGATTTTGTTGAATGCTTTTTCATAGTCTATTGAAATGATTATGTGATTTTTGTCTTTGGATGTGTTTATGTGATGAATTCCAGGGATTGTTTTTCAGATGTTGAACCAGCCTTGCATTACTGGGATGAACACTACTTGCATAATTGTCCTGATGTGGTTTTGAATACATGTTGCTAAAATTTTGTTTAGCAGTGCTATGCTTAAATTCATCAATGGTATAGGCCTATAGTTTTCTTGAGCTGTCTTTATTTGGTTTTGGTATTAATGGGATGTTGGATTTATAGAATGTATTTGAGAGAGTCCAGTTTCTTTCTGTTTCACAAAATAGATTGAGGAGTATTGGATTCATTCTTCTTTATAGGTTTTATAAAATTCACTTGAGAAACCATCGGTTCCTGTGGTTTTATTTGATGGAAGACTTTATTGCTGCTTCAATCTCTTTGATTGTTATTGGTTGGTTTACATTTTCTATATCTTTTTGACTCAGTTTAGGAAGGATGCATGTATCTGGGAAATTGTAAATTTCTTCTAAGTTTTCCATTTTATTGAAGTAAAGCTTTTAAAATCAGTTTGTGATAATCCTCTGGATTTCCACACTGTTCGTGGTAATATCTCCTTTTTTTCTTCTCTTATTTTAGTAATATGTACCGATTCTTTCTTTATTGCAGTTAAGTTGGCTAGTAGTTTATCTATCTTGTTTACTGTTTTTGAGAAAACAGCTTTTGGTTTTGTTGTTTTTCTGTATTAATAATTTTTATTCTTTACTTCATTAATTTCTGCTCTGATTTTAATAACTTCCTGCCTTTTATGACTTTGAGGTTAAACTGTTCCTATTTTTCAAGAGTTTTGAAGTATGTCATTAGGTTATTCATTTGGTGATTTTCTGTTCTTCTTATATGGGTGCTCAGTGCTATAAAATTTCCTCTTATTAATGCCTTCAAAGTGTCCCAGAAATTTTAATATGCTGTGTCTCTATTTTCATTTCTTCCTAGGAATTTTTAAATTCCACCCTTTAATTTTTCTATGACCTATTCCTCATTCAGCAGTATGGTGTTCAGTTTCCGTGTATTTATGTGATTACTCTGGGGTTTTCTTCAGTAACCACATAATTTTTTTAGTTGATTTCAAGTTTCATTTTATTGTGGTCTGAAAAGATGCAGGGGGGTATCCCTTGTTTTTTGAATTTGCTAGCGCTCGGTTTGTGGCCCGGGATATAATCGACTGGGGAAAAAGTTGTGTGAGCAGACCGAGAGTTGCTGACGAAGACCCAAACTCTTCAACTTTAGTGCACGAGGCATTTACGATCCAGTAGGTCAGGCAAGCAGTCCTGAAGCGAGCAGTTAATTTTTTTTTTCTTTTGCAGTAGTAGGGATTGAACTCAGGGGTGTTCTACCTCTAAGCTACACTTCCATCCCTATCTTATTTTTTATTTTGAAATAGAGTCTCACTAAGTTGCAGAGGGCCTCACTAACTTGCTGAGGCTGGTGACACATCTGCAATCCTCATCCTCATTCCTCACCCTCCCGAGTACTGGGATGACAGGCACGTGTTACCATGCCTCGCTTAGACATTTCTCTTAAAAGATTATTCATGTAAGGGATATGAAACACCATCAGGCGGATGTTGAGAGGCAATGACTAATCAAGGTCACAGAAAACTAAAAATCCATGCTGTGGGGTGAAGATTAAGCTGGTTCTCCAAGTCAGAACAAATTTCTGATTCCAATGGGCCCCATGACGTGAACTATTCCCAACCTCAGTGGAATTGAAAGGCAGGTGACTGTCTAGTTCCTCCTCTACCCAGAATCTTGGTGACTTTGAGGGGCTCTCACGACTGAGTCTCTGGGCCTTCTCATCTGAAAGATAAGACAGTGGGCCCATGGGGGCACAGGCTTGAAATTCCAGTGCTTAGGAGGCTGAGACAGTAGGATCATAAATTGGAAGCCAGCCTCAGAAACTTATGAGGCCTTGTTTCCAATAAAATAAAATAAAATAAAATAATGCAGAGGTATAGGTCCGAAGTCCTATAGAATGTCCCTGGGTTCCATCACCCGTAACTTCCACCCCACACACACAAGAATAAGCTAGTGGGTGGGCCTCTGCACAAAAGGAAATGCAACAAATTTTCATCACCATCAAATGGCCGTTTCATCAACAGGGGCAGAAAGCTGCATGTGACTGTTACATAGTCACCATCAATAAAATAGATCTGGAGACTTGATTTAGCTGAGACAAGGGAGCTGGACTGAAGAAGATCCCCAGAAAGCCCACGCAGCCTGGGTACAGAAGATATGAAGACAATACCCAAGTCTGTCTCTTTCCTCCAGGGTCCCCTCCATTCAGGGGTTGCAATTTCCCTAACACCAAAGAGTAAAATTACTTTGTGGAACTGGCCACTTGAAATTAATGAGTTCATAATCCTATGCCTCTCTTGGAAACAAGGATGACTGAGACTCATTACCTTCGATATTAAAAAAAAAATCACTTTCTTTGTTTTTCATGAACATAAGAATCCTTTTTCCATTGCCGGATCTCACAGAACAGTGTCACATTTTGAACAGAGGAGATGTAATTAAATTAGAATTCATGGCGGTGGCAATGGATAATAATTGCTTTTCAGAGACCGCTGTAATCGGCGCTCCAAGGATTTTATTTCAAAGCATCAAAGTCAATTTAGGAGGCTCATTTTGTCTAGACTGGGTCTGCTTTGATGAAGACACCATGTCTCCAAGCGTTTGGGTTTTCTTAAATTTTATGAAACAGGTTTTTAATGGTGATGTTAATCATTATGGTACCACGATGCGATTTTATGGTCACTAGAAGATAAAATTCAGATCCCCCCTTCTGCCTGTTAGTTAAAGCTGTAGCCACAAAATGATTCTTGCCCATTAACTATACGATAGGCCCTTGAAATTCCGTGATCAAAGAAATATTTCTTCTTTGCTACCTCTCCCATGCAGCATTTAATAGAGGTAGGACAAGGAGCTGGTTAATGAACTTCCCACTATACCCCCTGTTTTTGCTTATGGTGCACCTGTTACCTGGTCTAATGGGGGAAATTCCACTCACTTTTCAAACGTGACTTTTCCCATGAAATCTTTCTTGAGGGCTGCTAAAAAGAGCCATTCCCAATCCAGAGCCCAGAGCTTAAGCTTCCGCCTCCAGAATATGGCGATCAGAGGGGATAATGAATCAACATCTGAAACCACATTTCTGGAAACTACAAAGAAGATCATTGAGACGGTGAAGGATCTTCCTCAGTCTGCGTTGCCAGCACGCTACCAGCTGGAGTCTGGTTAATGACACAGAAGTCAGCCAAGTACTGCAGTCACCAGGACAAAGATTTCACCTCTATCTAGCAAGTTCCAATTACCTCCAGGATTATATTTGGTGCCTGAAAGTCTCTGGGGGTCCAGAAGCAAACATACTACTCGGCCATGAGACCTTTGGGAAATTCACCTACTTTTTTAGACTTGATTCTTTTCTCTCTCTCTCTCTCTCTTTTTTTACTTTGTTTTGTTTTTCATGGTTCTGGGGACTGAACCTAGAGGCTTTCTACCTCTGAGCTACACCCTCAGTCCGATTTCATTTTTTATGTTGAGACAGGATCGCACAAAGGGCCTTGCAAGGTTGCTGAGGCTGACCTCAAGCTTGCGATCCTCCTGTCTTGGTCTCCCAAGTACTGGGATTACAAGCATGCATTACCATGCCCCCACATTATATTCTCTTTTGTGAAAAGTGAGTTTCTCGCACTGAAATATCACGAAAATTAGTTTTGATTCTGCATTTATTTATTTATTTATTTATTTATTTTTGTGGTACTGGGGTTCCTGGAAGCCCTTCTACCTCCGGGCTACACTCTCAGAATATATATATATATATATAATTTTTTTTCTTTTTTGGTGGTACTGGGGTTCCTGGAAGCCCTTCTACCTCCGGGCTACACTCCCAGACCTATTTTATACTTTTTTATATTTGGAAACAGGGTCTCCTAAGCCAGAGAGCGTGGCTGGCTTCGAACCAGCGCGATCCTCCTGTCTCCGCCTCCCAAGTGCAGGGATTACAAGCGTGCGCCACCATACCCGGCATGATTCTACTTTTTTATGAGTATAATCACAGGTGGTTGGGACCTTAAAACCGAGTCAAGGTATTCACAGCATTAAAAGTGATTAATAACCTCCCTAATCATGCCGACCCAGATCGAATTTCTCCTGTGTAATTACAGTTCCTAGCTCCTGAAGACAAAGCAGAGAAAATTCTATTATCTTACCACTCCCTGCAAACTTGATTAGTTATGTGAAATATGGCGGGTAATTAATAACTAGGAGTAGAACTCTCTCTCTCATTGTTAGAGCTTCATTTTGACAAAAGACCAGAGTCCTTTGCCTTTTGCAAGGAATATACTGATTCTAGAAATATTACCTAGTTCTGTGAAGGTTAGAACGTATTAATCATACATCAAAAAGTAGCTACTACCTGTTACAATACTATTATGATTTGTAGAGAAACCAGATTAATGTGTTCCTTTTTTGTGTATACATGTTTTTGTGGTACTGGGAATTGAACTCAGGGGCATTAAACTTCAGAGCTAAAATACCAACTTTTTATTATTTTATTTTGTCTTATTTTTGGTAGTACTGCAGATTGAACTGAAGGGCTTTCTACCTCCAGGCCTATTTTATTTGGAAACAGGGTCTCACTAAGTTGCAGAGGGCCTTGCTAAGGAGCTGAGGCTGACTGCGAATCCAGATCCTCCTGTCTCAGACTCTCAAATATTAGGATTACAACCATGTGCTATCGTGCCCAGCTATTATTTTATTTTGAAACAGGGTCTCACTAGGTTGCTGAGAGTCTCCCTAAATTGCCGAGGCTAGCTTCGAACCCGTAACCCTTCTGTCTCAGCTTCCCAAGAACTAGAATTACAGGCTTACACCACCACCATTGCATTCACATCACCATCATGAATATTTTTACATTCATATTGTATAACTTGAATTTCAAAATCTTTCAGTCAAAGGAAGCCCAAATAATTTTCCAGACATAAATCTATCTTAAGCAATTGTTTCTGGTCAGGTTGTGCCTTCCCCGTGCCCTAGGACACTGTCTGTTTTGTTTATTTTTTTTTGTGGTACTGTGGTGTTGCTTATGTGAGGACTCGGGGAGTTTCGACTTTCACTCTAGAAAAATAAATCACCCGGACTCTGAGTTCCCCTAGTAAATAAAAGAGACCGCATTGTAGTGCTAGGCTGCATGCGAGACATCAGGCTTAGTTGGGCTCTGAGATCAGAGGACAGGCCCCCAGGAGTGACAGCACTGTCCATCTCAGCCCCTACTCACGAACCTTGCTGAAACATAATTCACAGCTGTTGGGCTACAGCCTCAACTGTGCATCTGGCATGAAATGGGAAGATGGATCTGACTGCCTCATTTTCTACTCGTGGATAACATTCTATCGCCGAACAATTCACAACTGCTAAGCTATGGAACCAGCCAAGGTGTCCCTCAACGGAAGAATGGATTCCCAAACTACGGGATATGTACACGATGGAATTTTACTCGGCCATAAAGAAGAACAAAACTGTATCATTTACAGGGAAATGGATGGAACTGGAGGACATTATGCTAAGTGAGATTAGTCACAAAGGGTAAGGAATTGGATGCTCTAATATGTGCAAGATAAAGAGAAAATAGGTCATAGGAGGAGCCCGAGACAAAGAAGTAGAAACTACGGCTGAGCCAAGAAGGTGACCTCACTGCGGGGATGGGAGGCGGGGAGATGAAAATTCCCAAGTGTTTGCATGACATTCATTCACAAACATATCAAAGTCAATCACTAAGCCAAACATGAGAAGGAGAGAAGGTGAAGAGAATGGGAAGGGAAGTGGGGAAGAGCTAAATGATGCGTGCATGTATGTCTCCGTCATCCTGTATGCCATTAAGATGTATGACTGCAGTGAACCAATAAAAAATTTAAAAAGATAATATTCTAAGTGTACAATCTGACAAGAGGATTACATAGCATCTGGTGGGGTGTTGGGACATAATTATGGGACAGTGGCTGTGATTCACTGGCTCAGACAACATAGATTCAACCTTTCAGTTTCTTATTTACTTATTTAGTGTGTGTGGGGGCTGTTGGGGAATGAGTCCAGGAGCATTTTACCTCTGAGCTATACCACCAGCCCTATTTTATTTGGAAACAGGGTCTCACTAAGTTTCTGAGCCTGACCTTGAACCTGTGATCCTCCTGTGTCAGCCTCCCAAGTACTGGGGTTTAGGCATGTGCCACCATACTTGCCCCCTCGGTCCTTTACTATGAAAGTGTAGTCTACTAACTCCCCTTTCTGATCTGCTTCTAGCTTACAGCTCTTTCTCTCCCCCTTCTATAAAATATTTTATTGGCGAGTTTTAATTACACACCAGAGAAAACTGGAACTACTAAATCTCTTCCTCAGTGCGTCGATGGTGAAGGGGAGAGGTTGTGGATGGGTTCTGAGAACAGTTTCTCAGTAATTAAACCCCACATTGGAGGTTTTAGCCAGCCTTAGTCTCAGCCTAAAAACGTGCAGGATCTCTTTGGCCAACAAGAAAGCTCCCTCTTCTTCTTCCTTCAACGCTCAGTGGCCCAGTCACCACAAAGGTAAAGCTTTTCTTTTTTCTTCGAGGGTACTAGGAATTGAGCCCTGGGGCCTTCTACCTCCAAGCTACACCCTTAGTCCTTTTTATTTTTTGTAAGAAACGGGTCTTGTTAAGTTGCCGAGAGTCTCACTACATTGCCCAGGCTGTCTTCCAACTACAATTCTCCTGTCTCTCTAAGGACTGGGATTACAGGCATGTGCCACCATGCCTGGCTCAGCAGGAGCTATTCTGAAACATAAAAGCTGAGAAACTCAATCTTAGAGTCAAGTTAGGATGCTGCCCAGAGGCAATTGGGGGTACAGTGGTTCCCTAGGTAATGAAAGGCTCCCTCATTCTTGCTAAGCAGCTGCTTCCTTAGCCGGCTCTCTTTCCCTCAAACTTTCATAAAAGCTTTTTTTTATTACATAATTATACTTCTGTGCTTTGTAGTTATGTGAGGTAACTACTCACAATCAGCATGTTTAATTAGGAAATTAGGTGTTATAATCACAATGGGAAGAGAAAATTTGTCATGAAGTTTCAGTTCATAAACAAATGGCTTTTTTTTTTCTTTAACGAGGTGGGAATAAAACCCTACAAAACTCAACGTCGACTTTCTGTTTTGTCAGATGTTGAGATTGAATTTATGTTTTGTGCTAAGAGGCTGCATTCCATCTGCTTGCCAGATGGAGCCTGCCTTCTCCTGTGACTGGGAATTAGCCCTCAGTTACTCCTTGGCTGATGGGGGCTACCTTGAGAGAGGTGTCCTAGAATAGGGATGCTCAACTGAACCAGCTAACTGTATCTGTAGATAATGTCAGCAGAAAGGCTCAGGATGGACAGAGTTAAGCCATGAGGACTGGAATCTCATTAGTGGGTAATTCCATTACAATGAAGCTACTTGGTGGTAACCTAAGCCAATGGGGTATGGCTGCAGAAGGAACATCCTTGGCCTTGTGGCTTTGGGGATTGTGCTTTTGCCTCTGAATCTACTTGCCTAGTCTTTTTCCAGCCTCCATGATGCGAGGAAACAAATTTCCTCCTTTTCCCACTGCCAAGCCTGAGCTCTACTCCCCAGGCTTCATGTGGGCTGGACCTAGGATCCTAAAAAAAAAAAAAAATTGCAAGCAAATCTTTCTCTAAATTGTGTGGTCAGTTGTTTTGGGTTATAGTAGTGATTCTAGAATGTGGATTACTGTGCATCAGGCACTTTGAGGTACTAGAGATAAATTAATTGGTTTATTTATTTTTTTATTTTATTGGTGCAATGTATTCATACATCATAATGGTATAAAGAAAATACTTTTGTAGACATACATGCACACATTGCCCAGTTAGCCCCTACCCGATCCCCACCCCATTCCCTCCCCATCCCTCCTTCCCATGCTTGGCTTAGTGGTTGACATCTAGTTTTATAGCAATTTATCCAATATTAACGATGATAATCTCACAAAACAGTTTCATTTGTCTGATACCAAGCTTTTGATGACTAAAAGATAACAGTTCAATATTTCTTTTTTGCTTTCTTTCTTACCAGAGAATATTTTTTTCTTTTTTTTTTTAGGTGAAGCTATCATACATTTATTTATTTATTTTTCAGAAAAAAATATATCCTGATATGGAATATGGACTCTAGATACCCAAAACAATCTCAAAGAAGAACAAAGCTAGAAGATGTATATTTTCTGATTTCAAACCATATAAAGCTACAATAATTGAAACAGTGTAGTACTGTTCTAAAGGCAGATATATAAACCATTGGAGTTAAATAAAATTGGTTTAGATGGAAGACTGACATTTTTTTTTTGTGGTACTGGGGATGGAACCCAGGGGCATTCTACCTTGAGATACACCCCAGACTTATTTTTTATTCTTTATTTTGAAACAGGGTCTTGCTGAGTTGCAAAGGGCCTCACTAAGTAGCTAAGGCTGGCCACGAACCACGATCCTCCAGTCTCAGCCTCCCCAATGCTGGGATTACAAGCGTGCACCACCATGCCTGGCAAAGACTGCCTTCTAAAAACACTGGCTACTGCCAGAGGAATGTAGCGGATGGTATAGGAGCACAGAAGAGGAAGTCCCTAATAAAAGGTGACTTCTTTTATGTAGTGTTCCCCAAGAATCAAAAGTGTGTCTGAATGGGAAAAGGTTGACCCATGTATACTGAATTATAGTCAGGAACAAGAAACTCCAGTATTCTATTTTGCAGTCTGGTGTAGAGACAACAGATATGTGCCGTATACTTCAAAAACTAGAAGGATTTGGAATGTTTCGGCCATAAAGGTATAATAAATGTTTGAGGAGATAGAGTTGATCAACTAATTTTTTTTTGGTGGTACTGGGGTTCCTGGAAACCCTTCTACCTTCGGGCTACACTCCCAGACACCTATTTTTTATATTTTTATTTGGAAACAGGGTCTCTTAAGCCAGCACGGTTGGCTTTGAACCTGCGCGATCCTCCTGTCTCCGCCTCCCCAGCACGGGGATTACAAGCGTGCGCCACCACGCCAGGATGATCAACTAATTTAAACACCATACAATAGAGATGTGTAATATAATGTCACAGGTTGCCCATTAAGATTTGTAATTTTTATGTTTTGATGTGTCAGTTAAATATACATTTAATTTAGCCGGCGCAGTGGAGCGTATCTGTCATCCCAGTACTTGGGAGGCGGAGACAGAAGTAGAACAGACATGAAACAAGCCTCAGCAACTGAGTGCGACCCTTAGCCAATTAACAAGGCCCTATTTCAAAATAAAAAATTAACAGAAGGGTTCTGCATATAGATTGGAGCTAGAATGCCCTTGGATTCAATCCCGGTGCCAAAATAAATCAATAAAAATCAATTCAAATTAAATAAAAATTAATTACCTAAAGGACAAAATTAATGTTTGAACCAACCAACCAACCAACCAACCAACCAGACTAATGTGCAAAGAATTTGTTCAGAGATAGTATGTATCCTTACACCGAAGTTTGTGTGTGTGTATGTGACACTGGGACTTGAACCCAGAGGCATTCTACCTCTGAGCTACACTCCCAGCGTTATTTTATTTTCTCGTTCTGAAACGGTACCTCACTACTTCTTAACATGGAATTCAACCTCCAACCCCTCAAAGAAGTTCTCTGAATGGGCTTGACCGATGCCTGGGCCCTGGTCCACTCTTTCTGAGGAGATGTCATGAGTTTATCTTGTGGTACATAAGACATGAGAGTCTTCATAAAATTTCATAGTTTTGCATCCTTGTGGAAATAAAAGCAGGATTTTATAATGACTTGACATATTCTCAGTGGTCTCTAGGACACAGTAATCACTAAAGCCACTAGGTGATATTAACAAATACATGCATTCACTAATTTCCAAAATTCAATCTAGGAGACAGACTAGGATACACCCCCTATCTTCAAGGCATGTGGGAAGACAAAAAACAACAACCTAGGCTTGGTGGAAATGGCTAGTGTGGTGGTACATGCCTGTAATTCCAGGACTCGGGAGGCTAAGACAGGAGGATCACAGGGTTGAGGCCAGCCTCAGCAACTTAGCAAGACTTTGTTTAAAAATGTAAAAATGAAATAGGTTTGGGGGTAGAGCTTGGATATAGAATGCCCCTGAGTTCAACTTCCATGAAGAAGAAGAAGAAGAAGAAGAAGAAGAAGAAGAAGAAGAAGGAGGAGGAGGAGGAGGAGGAGGAGGAGGAGGAGGAGGAGGAGGAGGAGGAGGAGGAAGAAGAGGAGGAGGAGAAGGAAAGAAGGAGGAAGAGGAGGAGGAGGAGAAGGAGGGAGGAGGAGGAGGAGGAGGAAGAAGAAGAAGGAGGAGGAGGAGGAGGAGGAGGAGGAGGAGGAGGAGGAGGAGGAGGAGGAGGAGAAAAGAAATGGGTAGTCAACCAAAGATATGTGCTCAATTTCCAGTTGCTAGAAAGCAACTGTCCAGCCAGAGGTACCTCCCAACCCTTTTTATACTTAAATTAGACATGGGATCCTTGTCACGTAGAAGTAACTGATGTGATATGAGCCACTTTAAAGCTGAGTGAGTTCAGAAATAAGTCTTATTCTTCCTTGTTACGGCCTTGGAAGCTGGTGCTAAAAAATGCAGAGTGGTCAAGACACAAAGTTCATCTTTTGAAGCGCAGAAGCCCCTGTGCATTTAACTAATGGGGCTTAGATATTTGTACCTGTCTGACCTGCACAAACACTTGCCTTTTCTTGCACATCTGGATTCTGGAGATAACTCAACGACCTTCTCTTATGATCAGATCAACAGCTCTCTGGGGACTCAAATAAACCAAATTCAAGCCATTTTCCTTTCCTTGTGCTTTCCCAGGCTTGGCTAGCCAACTTGGCAGGTGGAAAACCATTAGCATTTCTGGTAGAATGAATCTTTGATTGAAGTACCTGGGTCAAAAACATTTTTTTTTTTTTTAAAGCGAGAGCAGTTCCTACAACACAGCAGCTGGTATTACAAACTCTCTGCATAAAACAGCAATTTGCGACAAGTGTAGATATATCATTAGTGTGCTTGGAACAATAAAACCTCTCGTTTGATTGCATGATTTTAAATATTTGATGGAGTCTATTGTGATGCCAGTTTGGGCGTTCTTGAATGGCAGCACGGACGAGGCTCTCTGCTTGTGTTTGCAATTCATCAGATGTCTGCCTCTCTCTTGTGATGAAAAATTATCCCAGAAGATGGAGAGGGTGAGGCAGAGTAGAAACTGTCACCACAATCGAGGTGGCTGGCTCCAGACAGAGGGGACTAGAACTGGGAATGGCGGGCTCTCAGAGGGCGTTCCTGCCTGGCTCTGCCTTGGACCCAATTCTAGAGCATCTTCATTACAACAGATACTGCAAAGGATTATGGGGTTTGTTCACACAATGTGAACATATTCCTGATATGGGGTGTGTCCTCTTACTGGGTTCTTATCCAGTGAATTTCAACAAATCCAAGGACTAATAAAGGGCAGAGAAGGATTTAGGTCTATCTGTAAGCCAAGGAAGGATAAAAATAAAATATAGCTCCCTACACAAACTGAGGGAGGAATCCCTGAATAAAAGTAACCACTGAAATTCCTGGGAGGTATTCTTTTATTCCTCCTCCTTGTAGCTCCCCGTCTGGTCTTTGCGGTTGGTCAGGGATGGGTCCTGAGGACCCAGTGTCTTTTGCCCATTCCCAATCTTCAATTTGAATCTCTATTCCAGAGGCGGGTGAGCCCTTTGAACTCCTGGTGCCACCATCTTCTTTCCCCCCTTTCTTCCTCTGACCACTCTTGAGGCTGAAGTTTTATATTAACTTGCACTGTTATCCCCGTATCTCTTAAGGTTTCCTACTCTTATTCTTCATACTAATGGTTTCTTTTGACTTTTTCTTCCCAGGTTCTCTTCCTTGCCTCATGCTCATCTTTTTTTTTTTTTTCCTAATAATAATATTTCTCTCAGAAAAAATTTTATTTTTTCTGAAAAATAAATAAATTAATGTATGATAGTTTCACCTAAAAAAAAAAAAGAAAAAAATACTCTCTGGTAAGAAAGAAAGCAAAAAGAAATATTGAAATGTTATCTTTAAGTCATCAAAAGTTTGGTACCAGACAAATGAAACTGTTATGTGAGATTATCAATGTTAATATTGTATAAATTGCTATAATACTAGATGTCAACCAGTAAGCCAAGCGCGGGAAGGAGGGATGGGGAGGGAATGGGGTGGGGATCGTGGTAGGGGCTAACTGGGCGAGATGTGCATGTATGTCTACAAAAGTATTTTCTTTATACCACTATGATGTATGAATACATTGCACCAATAAAAATAAATTGAAAAAAAAATATTTCTCTTGGGAAACTCCTCCACCAGTAGATGTAGACTTTATGTATCTGTCAACCATATTGCCTTCAATCCCAACTCAACATGCCCAAAGTGGGCACATAGACTAGCCTAGATGGGTATTAATACTCCTCTCACCCCCACAAAAAAAATAACTGGCACTGAAAGAAACATGTGGTCAAATCAGAAAATCAGATTCTATGCCCAGACTTTGCCAAGCTTGCTGGAGTTGGGACATGCTCTTGTTTTGGGCTCACAAGGTGGAAACGTGTAGACCTTATCAGTCTTCACCTTTCTCACCATTTGAAGAGCGTTTTCCTGGGGCAGGAGGGGGGAAAGTAAGTATCTGAAGAAAAGCTGGGTCCAGACATGGAGAGAGCATCATAGAGCACTGATACTTTTAGTCTCTGCAGCCAGAAATGTAACCGATCCTGGAACTCTCTAGATATATAAACGAATATACCCCATGTCTCACATTTCTTGATGGAACTGCTCTGATGTGGGCTTTTGCCCCTTCAAATAAGGAGTTCTGATGTGTACCATCATTTTGAAAACGTAACATTAGCTGCGTTTGGTACTGTGTGCCTATAATCACAGTACTTGGGAGGCTGAGACAGAAGGATCACAAATTTGAGGTCAGCCTCAGCAACTAAGCAAGACCATGTTTCTAAACAAAAAATATAAAAGGGCTGGGTGGGTGTAGTTTGGAGGTAGGATGCCCTCGGGTTCAATCCAAGTGCCAAAATAATAAAGAAAAAATGCATCTTCAAGGAAGGAGTTGATTAAAAAAACCTAACATTCCATTCTGGCTCATGTGTGGGCACTTCTATGCTACATTTCTGCTTCTGTATTCAAAATAATTATGTGGCACTTTAAAATGTGACATTGATAAAATCACATTAATGTCAGCCATGATGCCACTGTGTATGTGTGTGTGTGTGTGTGTGTGTGTGTGTGTGTGTAAATAAATTATATTCAAATATTAAGGCAAGGCTGCTGTCATCCATCACTGCTGTAACAGACCCAGCTGTGTATATAAACATCTTCTTGGACAAAAGCTGAAAGGCTTTTCTTTAAAGGTGAGGGGTCATCATGGAGGAAAACTACCCTCCTGGGCACCACGATCCTTGCCTATAACCCCAGCTACTAGTTAGATCGGGGCAGGTAAACCCCAAGTCTGAGGCCAGCCTGGGTCTCACAAATAAAATTTTTAAAAAGGCCTGGAAATATAGCTTAATAGGAGAGTGTTTGCCTAGCATATGCCAGGCTTGGAGGGGTGGGGCTCACTCCCCAGTTCTGAAAACAAATAAAACAAAAACTGCCCCTCCAAAATAGAAAGTTAGAGAGAATGAATCACATTTTTTGTTAACACTTGTGTCCAATCCTCCTTTTTATATCTCCACGAACTCTCACTTTGACTTTATTTTTTTTTAAAAATGAATATTTAGATATATTTCAGATGCTTTTAAAACCAAGTGTTTATACAATTCAGCCTCTGTTTAGAATATTTACGGAGTTATGCAATCATTGCCATGATCAGTTTTACAGTATTTTCTTTCTTTCTTTCTTTCTTTCTTTCTTTCTTTCTTTCTTTCTTTCTTTCTTTCTTTCTTTCTTTCTTTTTTTGGAACTAGAGAATGAGCCCAGGGACATTCTACCTATGAGTTATATTCCCAGCCCTATTTTTTATTCTTTATTTTGAAACAGGGTCTCACTAGTTTGCAGAGGGCCTCACTAAATAGCTGAGGCTGGCCGCGAACCTGCGATCCTCCCGTCTCAGCCTCCCGTGTGCCACCATGCCCAGAGAGTTTTACCGTCCCCCTGAGCAGTCATTCTTCAGTATCTCCCCCTGAGCCACAAATAGCACCTAAGCTGCTTTCTGTTACTGTAGATTTTTTTCTGTTCTGAAATTACACATAAAGGGAATAATACTCTGAATTACATGATGATAGGAGACTAGAATATACCATCAAAAGTGTATTAAAAACCTAGAAATGCCTGTTTCCTCCTTTTTTTATTATGGGATAGTTTTATTTTTATTTATTTTTTATTGGTGCACTATAGTCTTATATCATAATGTGGCTCATATTAACAATGGCATATATTCACACAGTACTTGGTACCCCCCCTTCCCCTTTGCCCTTTCTCCCAATATTGAATGTCCAGGTTAACAATATTATATTCACGTCACATGGTCATATGTAGCTTTTTTTTTTAATTAATAAACCTCAGCCTTCTTCGTCTCCTCCCCTTCCTGTCTGGCTTTGCTGAGGTTTCCCCTCCATTATCTGGAGTCCCTCTGGTATCCCTAATACGCCCTAGCTTGAGCGTATTAGAGAAAACCTATGTCCCTTCTCTTTCTGTGCTGGGTAATCTCACTTAACAGAATGTTCTCCGGGTCTTTCCATCTTCTTACAGATGTTTCCAGATGTTTCCTTCCAACACTTTCTGCTGTGAATACACAGGCCCCCTGTTGGTGGGAAGGATACTGATGAAAAGAGGGTGAATGCATGGGGAGTTGTACAAGCTTTTGAGATAGATAGATACAAGGCGGAGAGATAGATAAATAGATAATAGAGAGATGAATATATTGGTAAGTACGCAAGGTGGAACTGAAAGCTCGGGGTGCGAATAGTACTCAGAGAGCCCTCCCCACCGATCGCCCCACTTCCTCCCTCGCCATGAATGACCCCATGAATACAACACTGAAAAATGTGTGTCTGTCCGTCACGACGCATTTAATTCTAGGTACGTTCTGGGCAGACACTGTGGCTCTATTTTGTGTCACAATATAAAATCATAACAGCAAACACACACATCCATTAAAAAAAGGAAACGTTCCACGGAATTAATAGTGACTGGCTATTTGCATCCACCTCTGTCTGCCCACTTACTGATGTCACCTGTTACCAGCTGGCAGTCGCCAACAGAGGAGCGGGAGCAGGTGCAAAACACGGAAACGTTTCACCAAAGAAAAGCTCCCAGTTCTGAAGTTCCCTCCGTAAGGTTCTATTTTGCAGAAATTGCAAAATCCCCGCAGTTATTCCAGTTTAGAGCAGGAACATATTTGCTTCGAGGAGATTGAGAATCTGAAAACTAGTTCCAGAATGTCATCAGATGAATTGTCCTGTACCGTGAAGGCCATGCCTCGTCTGTCCAGACACCGTATTAATGAAAGGACTCAAAATACGCCGGGAGAGAGCCGAGGCCGGGGATGACTGTGTGTTGAGCTGCGTGTTTCCTATTTCCTGGGACCACATAAAAATGGAGTTTTCAACTCCTTTGACCTTTCTTATATTGACTTTCCCAGATTTCTGTGCCACACATTTAAGAGCATATATTTGGAAGAGGGAAAGGTGACAGACCATGATTAGAATTTCTCTTTCTTGTGCTTAGTTCTGAGAGTATCTCACAGTTAGAGTCTTCTAATTATTCTGGAGGGAAAGTTTTTTTTTTTTTTAATTCACCCTAATATGTAAGCACTAAGGCAAGGTCTTTGTATTATAAACTTCTATACTTTGTATTACAAGCATCTGTACTGGGCCTGGCACATAACAGGTGTGTGTGTGTGTGTGTGTGTGTGTGTGTGTGTGTGTGTTGATGGAGATTAAACCCAGGGGCATTCTACCTTTGAGCTTTACCACCATCCCTATTTTATTGTTTATTTGGGAACGAAGTCTCACTGAGTTGCTGAGGCTGGCCTCGAACCTGCACTTCTTCTGTCTCAGCCTCCCAAGTACTATATCCCCAGCTGGAAACAGAGCCTCATTAAGTTATTGAGAGCCTTGCTAAATTGCTGAGGCTGGCCTCGAACCTGAGATCTCCTGTTATATCCTCCCAAGTAGTAGGATTACAGGCATGGACCACTACACATAGGCCAGAATAGTGGCTTAAAAATTTTGTTCATCAAATATGCAGTTTTTAGAGAAACCTTATATTTGAGTACAATATGTCCTTCGAAGTAAGACATACCTGGACATCTCAGACTGTTATTTTCGGCAAGGAATTTAATGCCTTCAAATTTGTTTATATGTTTATTAAATGAAGACAGTATTTATGCTTATAAAGTTGCCATAAAAATTAAGGATTACTCTAACTAGAGCATTAATATAGTGCCTTGTGCCTAGAAGTTAATAAGTCGCTACTATTCTTATTAGAGTTAGCAAATGAGATTTCTTATAACTTTATATATTCATCAGATTGCAAAATAATAAAGCAGTGTAGATTTATTTTATCATAATGTAATTTTCCTTTCTTTTTATTTATTTATTTTTTGGCGGTACTGGGGTTCCTGGAAACCCTTCTACTTCCGGGCTACACTCCCAGACCTATTTTATATTTTTATTTGGAAACAGGGTCTCTTAAGCCAGCGTGGCTGGCTCCGAACCAGCGCGATCCTCCTGTCTCAGCCTCCCAAGCTTGGGTATTACAAGCCTGCGCCACCACGCCCGGCTTCCTTCCTTTTTTTTATTATTATAATGTAATTTCTTTCTTTTTCTTTTTTTTTGGTACTGGGGATGGAACCCAGGGGCATTCTACCTCTGAGCTATACCCCCAGCCTTATTTTTTTTTATTCTTTATTTTGAAACAGAGTCTCACTGAGTTGCAAAGAGCCTCACTAAGTAGCTGGGGCTCCCTGCAAACCTCGATCCTCAGGTCTCAGCCTCCCAAATGCTGGGATGACAAGCGTTGCCACCACACCTGGCTATCATAATGTAATTTTGATAATATAGTGTTTAGTGTTTTTAAATGCTACGTAAAAAGTACTTATTAACACATTTTATTAATTAGCAGCCTACACAGCACAAAATCATCTCTTATATCTAATTTCATTCTATACTGCTAATAATTAAAAACAAAAATCTTTGCCAACAAAACTCTAAAAGTACTTTGTGTATAGAGCGAGTGCAAAGCTCAGGAAATGTACTATTTTAACAGGAATCATTTTTGGCCAATTTCTTTGCTAATTAACACCACTAGATTCTCCATGATTACCATGTAAGCAAAACAGATGGGCTCTGGGTCTGATAGCCAAATTTTCTAAGTTGATTTGCCTATAAAAAGAACTACTGTGAACTATTTCAACAAGGGAACAGCTGATTTACCATTTGCATTTCAAAGTAAATAAACAAAATTATATGAAACCTGTAACAAGGTTATAGCATTAGGCAGAATAAAAGAACAACTTAATTGTGGGACCGTGCTAAATTTCAGATTTTTTTTTTTTTTTGTGTGTGTGGTACTGGGTATTGAACCCGGGGCATTCTAGCTCGAAGCTATATATTCCCAGCCTTATTTTGTAGTTTTATTTGAAACAGGGTGTCGCTAGGTTGTTGAGAGTCTCATTAAGTTGCTGAGGTTATACTTAAGCCTGCAATCCTCCTGCCTCAGCCTCCCACGCACTGGGATTGCAAGCGAGCATCACACGTCTAGATAAATCTCAGAATCTAAAAGGGCTGTGTGATAATTAAGACAGTAGCATTTCTCCTAGCTTCGAGGTAGGGCCATTTTTATTTTGGGTAATCTCCATAGGTCAAGACGATCCCGCCTGCTCTCTACTTTGGTACATTCAACTCTGGACTTGGACAAATTTAGTTGGGCAAAAACATTAGCAATGGCACCATAGGTATGAAATGCCACCTCCAGCCTGGAATTTGGAATCAGCACTGAATACTAATCATAAAATTGGGCTTGGCAATCAAATTTTGGAGAACGGGTCTCGAGATGTGGCCCAATCAATGTACTCTGGATGTAGGGACATCCGTAATAACTTCCGCAGGCTAGACTCTGTAATCCTGTATCTGTGAATTTGTTTATTTTGGGTACTGAGGAGTGAACCCAGGGGCATTCTACCTCTGAGCTATACCCACAACCCTCCTGAGTTTCTTTATTTAGAAACGGGATGTCAGTAAGTTGCTGGGGAGTCTTGCTAAGGTGCCGTGGCTATCCTCAAACCTGCAATCCTCCTGTCTTCGTTATCCTCCAAGTGCCGGGGTTATAGGTATGAAAGGAGGGGTTTCTAAAACGATAGAAGAAGAAAAAGAAGTAGAAGAAATAGAAGAAGCAGAAGCAGCAGCAGCAGCAGCAGCAGCAGCAGCAGCAGCAGCAGAAGAGGAAGAAGAAGAAGAAGAAGAAGAAGAAGAAGAAGAAGAAGAAGAAGAAGAGGAGGAGGAGGAGGAGGAGGAGGAGGAGGAGGAGGAGGAGGAGGAGGAGGAGGAGGAGAAGGAGGAGGAGAAGGAGGAGGAGAAGAAGAAGAAGCAGAAGAAGAAGAAGAAGAGGAGGAGAAGAAGAAGGAGGAGGGGGAGGAGGAGGAAGAGAGGAGGAGAAGGAGGAGGAGGAGAAGGAGGAGGAGAAGAAGGAGGAGGAGGAGGAGGAGAAGGAGGAGGAGGAAGAGGAGGAGAAAGAGGAGGAGGAAGAGGAGGAGAAGGAGGAAGAGAGGAGGAGAAGGAGGAAGAGAGGAGGAGAAGGAGGAGGAGGAAGAGGAGGAGAAGGAGGAAGAGAGGAGGAGAAGGAGGAGAGGAGGAAGAGAGGAGGAGAAGGAGGAGGAGGAAGAGGAGGAGAAGGAGGAGGAGGAAGAGGAGGAGAAGGAGGAAGAGAGGAGGAGAAGGAGGAGAGGAGGAAGAAAGGAGGAGAAGGAGGAGGAGGAAGAGGAGGAGAAGGAGGAGGAGGAAGAGGAGGAGAAGGAGGAGAGGAGGAGAAGGAGGAGGGGAGGAGGAGGAGGAGGAGAAGGAGGAGGAGCCCCTAAAGAAGAGAGAAGAGGAGGTGGTGGTGGAGGAAGATGAGGAAGAGGAGGAGGAATCCTTAAAGAAAAGAGAGAAAAAGAAAAGAAAAGAAAGAAGGAAAAGAAGTGAACTGCTAACACTACACGGGGTCATAGTGAAGTCCCAGGTATGTTTTTTCCATAGAAAGAATTTGACAGTGAAATACTGTATTAAATAAAATACCATTTCTTTGGGGTGAAGTAGCAGGTCCTTGTATCCTGCCAACGATACTGCCTGTTACTGGGCGTTTAATTTGATAAAGAAAGATTTCAAATGCTTCATGACTTAAGAACTCACTGTTAGCCGGGCGCGGCGGTACACGCTTACAATCCTGGTACTCGGGAGACTGAGACAGGAGGACGACAGGTTCACCGCCAGCCTCAGCAACTTGGCGATGCCCTCAGCAACCGAGACAGACACTGTTCCCAAATAAAATAAAAAGAAAACAAGTGCCGGGGGTGTAGCTCAGAGGTAGAATTCTCCTGCACAGTGATTTTAACATTTGATAAATCCAATCTTAAGTTTCCAAAGCACAAGACTGACGCATCCTGGTTGAAGACAGCCCTCCATCCACGTGACCTCTTCCTCGGGTTTCATTGACCTTATGATCCTAAGCACAAGGTTTTAAAGACAATGACCTAGACTTCAGCACACTGTTGTGTGTGTGTGTGTGCGTGCGTGCACGTTATTTTCTGTAGATAAAAGCACAGCATATACAACAGAAAGTGGTTAAGAATATCAACCTCCCTCCAATTCCTCCTACTATCGGTTTGTGTATTTTTGGGTACTGACGACTGAACCGGGGGTAGTCTACGTCTGAGCTAAATCTCTATCCCTTTTATTTTTGTATGTTGAGAAAGGGTCTTGCTAAGTTGCTGAGGCCGGCCTCGAACCAGCGATCCTCCTGTCTCAGTCTCCCACGGACGGGAATTACAGGCATGTTGCCAGCAGCAAATTAGATCTGTATAAAGGGATCTTGGTTAGGAACTCTACCCTTCCATATCTGTAAGGAGCAGACAGGGACAATCTTAAATATATGATAACCTGGTATGCAGTACATAAACCATGAAGTCAGCACTTGATACGGTTTCAAGCTGTGAATATCCCCAAACTCTAAGATTTTTCTTCTGCCAACTGACAGCTATTTGGTGTCTTTTACAATTCACAATTGTCTTTAACTCCACAGTGAATAAGATGTGAAAAACAAATTTAAAATGTGTAATTTGATGATTTCTGTTTGTCAGAGTGAGATATTGCAATGGTGGTACTCAGGATTGAACCCAGAGACATTCTATCTCTGAGCTACACCTCCAGCCCTATTTTATTTTTTATTTGGAAATAGGGTCTCATTAAGTTGCTGAGGGCCTCACTAAGTTGCTGAGGCTGGCCTCAAACCTGCAATCCTCCTGTCTCAGCCTCCCGAATACTGGGATTACAGGCATGCACCACGGCATCCAACTCTTTGTAGGACTTTAACCAGTTCGTTTATGGTGTCTGTGATTTATTCTTCCCTACTCGAAGCCGTCAACATAAACAATGATCTCAAAACAGGGTCGCACTATGTTGCTGAGGCTGGCCTCAAACCCGTGATCCTCCTGCCTCAGCCTCCCAAGTGCTGAGATTACAGGTGAGGGCCATCACATTTCACAAGTCAACCTTCCTGCTCCCCAAACAACAAAATTACCCCGAAGGTTTGCTCTCCTTTTTTGCTTT